>NW_021827607.1:0-10169 GCF_006345805.1 Octopus sinensis | reverse complement strand
TATATATATGTATATATATATATATGTATATATATATATATGTACGTCGTGCTTAAATATACGTACATTATATAACATATACATATGTATGTGTATACATATAATATATGTACATACATATATCCAGATATAGATACATAAGGATAAAATATTATACATATAGAGTAGTTATACCCCTCATATACATACATACAGGCATACATACATGTATTCTACATTCAACCATAATTTATATATATATTATATATATAATATATATATATATATATATTCATATAACCTTATGTATAATGTACATATGCATATTATATATATATATATATATATATATATATATATATATATATATATATATATATATATATGTATATATATATATATCTATGTATAATATATGTAGATGTAGTTATGTTATGTATGTATGTAGTATGTATGTATGTATGTATGTATGTATGTATGCATGCATGTATGTATGTATATGAGGTTAAGTAATAAAAATTTCCATTAATTCTTTTTTTTTACCTGACATGTTTCGTCTTTCTTGTAAATCTAATTTTCTAATCTTCTGATCTCAATTATGAATGGGAAATGAATCGACCAAGATATTTGTATCTTTGCACTCACACATCATACACAAACTTACCGCTATGTCTTTACTATTGTATATAGCTCTATTGAATATTATTAGTGATACGTTGCACAGGAATCACTACGTGACAACGTGTTACTGTTTTTTTTTGTTTTGTGCTACATAGATGTGTGCACTGTACACGCGTGTGTGCGAATTTTGCTAATGTACATGTGTGTGTGTGTGTGTGTTTGCGTGCTTATGTCCATCGTGGTGTGTGTTGCGTTTCGTATGTAGATATAGATTCTTTAAATGTCCCGTTATGCACACGTACTATGCCTCTGTTAGAAAGCTGATTTTGGCACACAATAACAAGTGCAAAAGCACACACACATACATTTATGTATGCCCGTATTTATCTATTATATGCATATATATACATATATGATTCACAACATATTTTTGTAGGAGTTCTTTACGGTGATAATAATTTCAAATCTAATACATGATATACATTCTTGTTTTACTTTTGGATAAACATACAAATTTAGCTTCCCTGCGAAAAGTAAACAATATGGTTTACCACGAATTTTCGTCACTACGTAGGTAGAAAAAGTGTTATTGACATAACCGGTTTCTACTCGATTTAGATATTCATCAAAGAACACTCATTCTCTGTCCACAGAGATATTAATAGGTTCTAACTATTATTGTGTATATCAACAAGGACACAGGTTACATAGTCCTTCCATCTTATAGCTTGAATAACAGAATCATATTGGGTTGTCCGGAAAGTTCGTGCCGATTTATAGTAGCTTATCTTTCGACTTTTAGAACATCGTTGAGTCCATAAAATAGGATTTGACTACACTTCCATTTAGAGCACAGTTTAAGGTATCTTTTCGTGGAAGAAGATTTATTTTCCTATAACTTTTGTTAATTCTGTAACCCTTTAAAATGGAGGGTGTTATCCCACCTTTCCATATTCACCAGATATTGCTCCTTCGGATTTCCACTTATTCAGGTTTCTGCAGAATAGTCTTAATGGTAACAATTTTAATTCCTTGGATGACGTAAAAAGATACCAAAAAGATACTTTGATGAATTCTTTGCCATGAAACCACCTCAATTCAGGAAAGAGGGTATTTTCAAGTCAAAGGAAAGATGGAGACTCATTGTGCAACAAAATGATTCATATTTGGTTGACTAAAAATCTAATGGCAAGTATTTATTGCCCTTTTTTTTTCCTTTAAAAATCGGCACGAACTTTCCGGACAACCCAGTATAATTTAGAATATGTAAAATATGCCATAAGAATTTTAAAACTTCCGTGAGAAACGTAAAATATTTCTGCTTTGGAATAACGAAGCAACTTATAAAGGTTATAAAGTTATAAAATAATATCATATAAATCTTGCTTCGAGATCCCCTATTCCCAAATATTCCTGCTACCTCTCTTCCCAAGCTTTCAGTCATACTGTAACATCTCTTATCCTTCCCTGGCCCTTGTGTGCTGGGTGTGTCTCGGCAAGAGACTAACAAGCATGCAGATCAAAGGTAAATAACAAAATATAATAATAATAATAATAATAATAATAATAATAATAATAATAATAATAATAATAATAATAATAATAATGATAATGATAATAATAATATTAATAACAACAACAACAACAATAATAATAATAATAATAATAATAATATAATAATAATAATAATAATAATAATAATAATAATAATAATAATTCTCAATACCACAGATTTGCTTGTCAGTTGTTTGACCTTAACCAGATGACCATGTCCCTTAGTGGCTGACGATATGTGCATCTCTGATCACGAGCAATAGTGTGGGAGCATCATAGCCATGTGTTGAGAGGGATTCTTGGGGATTTGAATAATTCACCTTTGGAAACATAAGGGTTTCGTTCAAAATCCTTAAACAACCCTTATTCAGGGATTACACAAGATTACACAAACACGTGTGCGCGCATATAGATAGACGTGTGCGCGCATATAGATAGACGGACAGGCAGATAGATACATACATACACAAACAGACAGGCCGTCAGACAGACAGACAGACAGACAGACAGACAGATAGATAGATAGACAGATAGAAAAATAGATAGATAGATAGATAGATAGATAGATAGATAGATAGATAGATAGATAGATAGATAGATAGATAGATAGATAGATAGATAGATAGATAGTGACTGTGTGGTAAGAAGCTTGCTTCCCAACCGCATAGTTCTGGGTCCAGTCCCCCTGCGTGGTACCTTGGGCAGGTGTCTTCTACTATAGCCTCGAGCCGACCAAAGCCTTATGAGTGGATTTGGTAGACGGAGACTGGAAGAAGCCATTCGTATATATATATGTGTATGTGTGTGTTTATGCGTGTGTTTGTGTTCTCCCACCCATCTACTCACCTCCCATCACTTGACAGCTGATGCTGGTGTGTTTATGTTCCCGTAAAAAAAAGACCGATAGAATCATTTAACCACGGTAGTGGTTGAATATATTCTTAAGTCCGCCATTTCGTCAACTGCAGCAGATTCCAAGCTTCACCAGTAATTCAGTTCTCAACTAAATCGCGAACTGTTAATAGTTTTAAAGAGGACACCTCCTCAGCTACACTTTGGTATAAATAGTTTCAGATTTGGTTCAGTAGAAAAAAAGTTACACCAAAACATGTCGACCTCAAGGTGGGCAGTAAGGCAGGTATTCATCTTCAATTAACATAATTTTTTTAATTTTAAAATTAAAGTATACTTTTCTTATGCTTAAATGATAGAAAACTGCACGAGGAATTCAGAATCATTAGTCGCATTGAACAAAAATTAGTAGAAAAATAATTATGAGGTAAAATATGAAATATGAAATAAGTGGGGCAGCAAGTAGGGGAGGAACGCTCCAAGCAATAAGAATATATTTCTAAAATGAATGTTTTCCAGTCTGAGACGATGAGCTGGCAGAAATGTTAACGTGCCGGACGAAATACTGCAAAGTATTTCGTCTGTTTTTACATTCTGAGTTCGAATTCCGCCGAGGTCAACTTTTCTATTTATCCATTTCTGATCTATTCAATTTGACGTACAGGTTATTTAATTAATTTTTTTTAACTAAACACTTTGAAACTTCCAATACATGTAGAATGTGTCACATAGAATAGGGTTACTCTTAACGTTTTTGACAAAATTTTGTATTTTAGAAGTTATTTCGTCACAAGTTACTGAGTGACAATGGACAAATTCGTGTTTCATAAGTGCCAATACACGAAACTCTCAGCTTTTTACTTACTCTCTAACTTCTGCCGATGATATATATACATATTACATGCATGCGTAAAAAAATCTCATCTCGCAATCGAACCAATGAAAGAGCCTCTACCTGGTCGTTCGACACTCTAAAAATACCAGCCAAAATATTCCCCTACCTAAATCACACGCCCATTGTACATAATGTCCTAATGTCCTAGATTATCCCTCAAAAGACGGTTTGCTGAAGGCTGGAATGTCTTTGACGATACGTCTGCAGTATTAGGGTTGATTTGAGGCTAAATGACATTATGTTAAATTTCTATATTAACATTCGCACGATTTTCACCGAGAAAAAAAAATGGATTTTTTGCGTGGAATCAAGTACCCTGACCTCCTAATATGCTGCAAATCCCTTATGTTGGTTCGGAAAAGAATGGGGAGACCCCCACCAATCTCGGAATCATTGGAAATTTTTTTCGTTGAATGAATTCCTACTAATATTGCAAAATTAGGTTACTTAAGGCGAGCCTGATAACTGATGGTTTTGGGGTTTTGTTTTTTGTAACTTTTCGTGAGCCATGGTGCAACCAACAACGTGGTAGAAATCCCTGCCATTGATTTGGTGAGGATGGGTAATATCAAATAATTCAATCACATCATCTATTTAAATTAAACATTAAAAAAATTGAAATATTATCATCACTTACATGGAAAAATTGAAATATTATCTTTCAGTATTATATAAGGTAAAATCTTACATTATTAATTATCTTATAACAACAATGCCTGAAAAAATCATAGATTACATGGAAAAATGCGAGCATGAAAAGTAATATTCTTAAGATTATAAACCTGGAAAAGTACAGGACAAGTTATTACACCTGTAAAAGTATAGAATAGGCTATTACTTCTAATAAAGTAAAAAATAAGAAATATTTTACTTAAAATATTGCAGCTAAAATTAAAATCTGAATATTAAAACTTATTTTATTATAGTTTACAAATAACACTATACTTATTTAAGTAGAATTTAGCTAATTTACAACCTTAAATACAGAAAAAAGTGACTAATTAGACAAACTTAAATTAGCTGATCAGTTTTGTACAATAAATTTAAAAGATGAGAACTTTGCTGCAACTTTTGCTGAGAACTTTGCTGCAATATTTTAAGTAAAAAGTTTCTTATTCTTTGCTTTACTAGAAGTAATAGCTTGTCCTATACTTTTACAGGTGTAAAAACTTGTCCTGTACTTTCCCAAGTTTATAATCATAAGAATACTTCTTTTCATGCTCGCATTTTTCCCTGTAATAAGTTCTAGGCTTACAAAGAATAACTCCTGGGGTCGATTTCTTAGACTAACCCCTTTTAAGGTGGTGCTCCAGCATCGCTGCAAATGGCTGAAACGTGTAAAAAGAAAAAAAAAACATTAAGAAACAGATTTCTAAAACCTAACGGAAGGTAGGGAGATAATTTTTATTTCTAAGTGCTATTGCTGTCTTCGACTTTTGAAATATTTGGTAGAAACCAAAATTGATTTCTGTATAGTAGTAATTGTGTTTGTTACTATTTCTTGTTTATTTTTATATAACACTATAGTATTTTTAGTTTTTATTTTTGTTTGTTTTTTGTCTTTGAGGCTAAAAAATATCTATCTATCAGTGCTAAGAAATACTTACCTATATTAAAGCTACAAATACTTACCTATATCAAAGCTAGGTCACAAATTTACAATGAATTTACAACGAGTAAATTAAATTAAATTACATTTACCTGTTCTTCTCCTCGGTGTGATACTCTGAGTTATAAATTTGCGAGTGTTAGGATTAAATATGTACTCGATCAAGCGTCATCGCATAACTAATATTCAACCACACTCCCCTAAATATACAGCCGAATGTGCTACATATTTGTAACAACGTTATCGAAACTGCAGATATATATGTACATATGTATATATATATATATATCGATATATATATATATATATATATATATATACGCATATACATATACGTATACATACATACATTTTGTTCATTTTCACTCTCATTTGAAAATAGAAATTTCTAATTTTCTATTCCCTTATCCAAATAATCACTACCCGGAAAATTTCCAATAGATGGATCCTAGTTTTGTTGCTTATCTACCTTAACGTGGTCCATTAATTTAATTCCAATTTGACGGATATACATCTAATTGCATTGCTGATATGCAATGCAATACATTAGATTCCGTCGTGTTGCAACTTATATTTGCATTAATTTGTCTGAAATAGCAGCTGCATCTCCCTCAAATCACATGCTATTTTCTAAGAAAATAACATGTAATCATAGCTCGAATTCGTTTACTGTAGGTCTGCTCGATCAAGTCTAAATAAAAACAATCTTTGCTTCATAATATAAAGCATTACCAATGGGAAACAAGGTATTAGATTTGGTCCAATTACATAAAGAAAATTCTACATACTCAAAAATTTCCTTCAATTTAAACTGGGCTTTTTTTATGCAAATGTTATTCACTTTGGCGCGATTTAAAGTGCCAGGATTTTTGACAGTGTGTGACTGTATTCTTTTATTCTTTTACTTGTTTCAGTCATTTGACTGTGACCATGCTGGAGCACAGCCTTAAAGGGTCTTTTTAGTCAAAGAAATTGACCCCAGGACTTATTCCTTGTAAGCTTAGTACTTATTCTATCATTTTCATTTGTCGAACCGCTAGGTTATGTGGACGTAAACACACCAACACATCAATTGTCGACGGTGGTGGGGGGAACACAGTAAAAAATAAATTAATACATATATACACATGTACATTTCTTATTAGTATATATACATATATACACATATTTATTTACTTATATAATCATATGTAAATGTATATAGATATATATATATATCCATGTGTATATATATATATATATATATTATATATATATATATATATATATATATATATCCATGTATATGTATATATGTAAAATTATGTACCCATTAATGTCATTAAGCAGTTCTACGTAATTACAAATACAAGGTTTAACAGAAAGACATTATTAGCATACGTCAGTGGAAGAAATATTAAAATTACTTACGCAAACCTAATAATACTAGTGGTGAAATAGTATATTAATTGACTAACAGTTTGTGATTTAAAACATGATTCTTTATGAATTCATATATCACTCAACATATTTCTTATGTGCGTTGGAATTCATGTATACATGTATGTATTATGTGTGATTAATTATATCTGTGAATTAATAGTTTATATTACTGAATTTCTGGGTAATTTATATGCACACACACATATATATATATATATATATACATATATATACATATATATGCATATATATATATGTATACACACATATATATATATATATAGAGAGAGAGAGAGAGAGATAGATAGATAGATAGATAGATAGATAGATAGATAGATAGATAGATAGATAGATAGATAGATAGATAGATAGATAGATAAAATTTACTTGGAAAAGGATACGTGGCATTCGATCATATAATAATATAAATAATATAGAAATATATGCATATATATATATAAACATATATGTACATACCTACATATATATGTATATATACATGCATATATGGGTACAAGACATCAAAAAACGTTGAACACGAAAATATAAGAACAAAACATAGAAACTAACTATTTTTTCGAACAACGAAAAAAACAAACAGAAACGAGACATACAACATAAAGAATATTCCCCTTCTTCAGTTGTCCCTGTTTTATCTACTCCACGTTCGAATGCAACTTTGTTGAAACAGTCCTTCCCGCAAAGCAAATTAAATAAAATTTTGAATTTTTTGCAGAGGGTGAAATTGGTAACAAGAGCAGGACAGTGAGAACAAAACAGTAAAAACAAACGGTGAGGGCTGTTAAGTCGAGACGATAGAAAAAAATTCTAAACGCAAGACGAGCTTATGAAGAAGACAGTATAAGCACGTTTTTTCCTTTTCGAATGTTGTGGACAGAAAGACAGATTATCTTTCGTCACGTGTCAGCGACGAGAGAGTCGAGGAGAAGGAGTGAGAGAGAAGGAACGGTGAAGAGGAGAGGAGAAGAATAAGGAATGGTGGGAGAGAAAACCAGAAAGGATGAAGAAAACGAGGAGAGAGACAGACAGAGAAGAGATAGTAAAGGTAGAAGAGTGCGCATCGTAATTATTAAGATAAAATTTACTTGGAAAAAGATGCGTGGCGTTTGATCATATAATAATATAAATATATGCATATGTACATACCAGCATATATATGTATACATACATGCATATATGGGTACATGACATAAATAAACGTTGAACACAATGAGAAACGAAAACATAAAAACATATATAGTAACAGAAAGGGGGAATTTCAAATATCCCCACTTGTTGAGTTGTAATATATATAAGAAATTAAAGAAGGAAAATGCACACACTTTTAACATTTTTTAATATATTTTATATTGTGTTTTTCGTTTTCGCTTATTAAAATTATTTTAATTATGTATTTTCTTCAGAAAAATTTTCTTGTCGATGTTGTCTGTGGAGTTTATGAATGACTGATTCAACAAGTAGAAAAATCTAAGGGGAGGTAATTGGTGATCGTTATTATTGTGGACAGAGGAGATAACTGTTCATCTTTCGTAGGTGGGAATATACACAAAAACTCAAAAGCTAGAGTAATAGGGAGAAATATATACTCTAGGTTTTGAATTTTTGTGTATATTCCCCTATCCCACACACACCGAAAGACGAACAATTATCTCCCCTGTCAACAATAATAAGGATCACCAATTTCCTCCCATTAGATTTTTCTACTTGTTGATTCATTCATTCATAAGCTTCACACACAACATGGACACAAAAAATTTTCTTAAGAAAATAGGTAACTAAAATAATTTTAATGTCATGGTTAGCGGAAGCGAATCCGGTTGATATGCACAATATAGAATATATCTAAAAACACATTAAAACTATGTGAAGAGTGTGCCTTTTCCGTCTTTAAATTCTTATATACATATATATATATATATATATATATATAAATTAGACATAATACCACTATATGTAACTCCCTAATATTATATATATATATATCTATATATATATATATATATATATATATATATATATATTATATATAATAATGATATATGTATATGTGTGTATTATATATATATCATACTACATACATATACATATGTACATATATATCTGCAGTTTCGATCACGTGGGTATAAAAGATAAATATGTAGCCCATTCGGCTGTATATTTTGGGGAGTGTGGTTGAATATTAGTTATGCGATGATGCTTGATCGCGTACATATTTAATCCTAACACTCGCAAATTTATAACTCAGAGTATCACACTGAGGAGAACAACAGGTAAATGTAATTTACTTTAATTTACTCGTTGTAAATTCATTCTAAATTTGTGACCTAGCTATGATATAGGTAAGTATTTCTAACTTTAATATAGGTAAATATTTCTTAGCACTGATAGATAGATATTTTCCAGTCAATCATAATTATAGAAAACTCTTCAATAGACATAACTTAAAAATCAGTTTCAGGTCAACTTCTAATTTTAAAAATATAGTCGCATAAAACACACAAAAACCACAAAATGAAACCATCCGTTCATGCCGGGATAAAAAATTGTGCCCGCTAAATGGAGCTTGCATGTCCGAGACATTTCATTTATGAAGCCACCGTAGACTCTACAACCACTAAGATCACGAGACCAGAAATGGCCTGAACTCTTTGCATGAACACCCTCCCCGTACATAACTCCATGTCCTCCTACATGGCCTTGCTTTTTGTTTTTTGAGCCAAAAAATTAACTTAACTTAACTTTCCACAAAGAAATATGTGAGCCTTACAGATGGGAATTTCAAGGCCAGGTTCAATAATCACCCCTTCAGCTTCAGGCACTGAGATAAAAGGAAAACGACCAAATTATCCATTCATATATGGTCCTTAAAAGATAAAGGTTTCAGTTACATCCATTGGAAGATCTCAGCCAAGTATAAGCCTTACACGAACGGCAGTGGAAAGTGTGGTCTTTTTGATATGGATAGATGGCTCATCTTGAAAAGCAGCTTAGACTCCACTACATGTCTAAATTCAAGAACTAAATGTTTTGGATCATGTCCACACGGCTAAATATTTGTTATGTTTTTGGTCCCCCCAAGATCACAGATAGAACTTGCTTTTTATATTGTGCTCATGTAAAGCTTTTTATCTTTCTACTTTTTACATATATTTTTAATATAATTTTCACATATTTTTTTACATATTTATATATATTTTTTTATTACTTTATATATTA
>NW_021827606.1:7500-10013 GCF_006345805.1 Octopus sinensis | reverse complement strand
GACACTCTCATGGACGTGCCATCCTCGTTAAAAATCCTGTCAGGCAGGCTCTCCAAGATCTTGTTCTCTGCCTGTACGAGGAGCTCCAGAGTCTGACCCCTCCAACGTACCGCTTCCTTCCTTCTCATTTGCAGTATGTTCATTTCGCGTTCTACATCATGTAAGACCGCCGCTGCTACCCACATGGTGTCGTATCCTCTGGGTATGTCTTCAACCGTTACCTTTGCGGTTCTCTTCCCCATATACGAGGGTAGCAGCATGATGTCGTCGTTTTTAAGGGTCAACGACGACACCTCCTTCGCCACCTCTGCCGTGTCAAAGTGTGCTTCGATCGTGGCACTTTCGTGCACCTCTCACTATATGGCGAATTTTTATCCCACACCGGGGCCAAGCATTTCTCAACGGTTTCGTTTTTTACTTCCATGATCTTTTTTTCTTTAAAGTTGTACACTTATAGATTACGATCTTTTCCCTAATTTCTTGCACCTTCGCTTGCGGCGGCACAAGCCTTATTTCTCCTCCTTCTAGTTTTACCAAATTCCTATATTCGTACAGTTGTTCAATCTTGAATTCTATCTCCAACATGGCGCCGCCCACCGCGGCCGAGAATGATTGCCTGGGTACTGGGTTTTCCTCTTTTTCACCTTTTCCCATCACGGGAAAGTCTTCCTTCGACGTTAGGTCGAACTCCATCTCTGAAGTTACCTTTAAGGTAACAAGAATATGGTAGAACAAAATTTTCTGCCCCGTAGGGCGAAATTATCGTTTTACGACGGGTACTGTTCAGAACAGTTTACACAAACAATGATATTATAACTTCGAATTCTCTTAAATAGCAGCAGCAAATTTCTCACAACGCAAAACGCAACAAATGCTCCGCAAATGACAGCTAACTGATCAACATCAACGAAGCACATGGGTGAGGTTTATATATACTACATCGATGAATGGCAAAACTTTTACGAATTGCATTTCGGGAGAGGAAAGTTTTTTCGGAATAAAAATTTAGCAATTAAGGACAACTACTTAATAAGGAAAAACTTAACAAGAAATTGTCAGGTAGATAGCGTAAAAACCTCATAAGAGAAAAAATTTCGAAAATAATTATTCTTATTGAACATATTAATTTATATATAGAGGGCATTATACATACATGCCAGGAGGCATTCTACATACAGCCCATACGCTAAGAGGGACAATCAGTCATTTTCTACCAAAAAATATTACTAATCCCACCGAATGCAATTTTCAAAGAAAGAAAACAATTGTATATGTATATCTATATGTATATATATGTAATGTATATGTATATATATATGTATATATGTATATATATATGATATGTAGATAGATAGTATATGTATATATATATGTATATATATGTATATATATTATATGTTATATATATATTGTTATATATATGTATAGTATATATATATGTAATGTATATATATGATATGTATAGATATTGTATATGTTATATATATATGTATAGTATATATATGTATATGTATTATATGTATATGTATATATATGTATATGTAATAATATATATGTATAGATATGTATATAGGGTATAGTATATATGTTATTAATGATATGTAGATATTATATATATGTATATATAATATATGTATATATATATATTGTATATATATATATGTTATATGTATAGTATATGTATATAATATGTATATATGTATATATATATATGTATATGGATATGTATATGTATATATATATATATTGTATATATGTATATATATGTATATATATGTATATATATATATATGTATATAATGTATTATATATATATATTTATATATATGTATATATATTATATATATATATATATATATAATATATATATTATATATATTATATATATATATAGAGAGAAGAGAGATGAGGAGGAGAGAGAGGAGAGAGAGAGAGATAGATCTTATTCTTTCCATTGAGTGTTCTTTTCATAATGAATTTCTTTCTCTTGTGATATTCTCGCCTAAATCTTTCCTTCATCTCTTTTTCTTCTTCATTTTTATACTCCAAAATATCAAAATACTCGTATCCGTCCATCTCGATATACTTGATTCTCTAACTGTTGAATAATTCTACACCATCAGAAGATTCCACTTTACCCTTGTGTATTATAGTCATCCGTTCCAGAAGATACTTTTTGCCTGAAGATAATTTGAAACAATCGCTAAAATCCTTAGAATTTATTTTAACATCTTGGGAGGCGTTGAATGTGCCACTTTGCATCTAAACAATTCGGGTAAAAGAGACAGAACAATAAAAGTATTACAGTCTGCAATAAAAAAACACATTCGCCCAATCTTATGCAAAATCAAAATCCTTAATATTCCTATTGAGACTTCTTAGCAAAATCCATCCCTGCAGTCAAATTATATTCCACTCGTCCATCACAAATAGATGCAGATTCCTTTATTTTTAATAATCGTTTCATTTAACCTTTTTCCGTCAAGCAGTCATCAGTCAAAATATTTGTGAGT
>NW_021827605.1:0-5000 GCF_006345805.1 Octopus sinensis | reverse complement strand
CCGTCTGATAAGGGTACACTAGGCACATGCATCACAACCATATGTGCGCGACATGGTGATCTCATATCAAGATAAACAGCAAATGACCTTGCAGGTGGGGCCCAGTTAGAATTTTCTTCAGGTTGAGTAGCCCATCCCGCTCAAACGGTCCCTGAATAAGGGTTGTTTAAGGATGTTGAAAGAACCACCCATGTTTCCAGAGGTGAACTATCCAAACCCCAAAGAATCCATCTCAACACATGGCTATGATGCTCCCCCACTACTTCTGCTCGTGATCAGAGATGCACATATCGTCAGCCACTAAGGGACATGCTCAACTGGTTAAAGTCAAACAACTGACAAGCAAATCTGTGGTATTGAGCAGAATATTTGCTGTAGCCCATCTTGTATACCAAGACAAAACAATGTACATGATAACACTTCCAATCGGTTAAGATCAGAAGCCATGAGAGCCACTGCCTGGTACTGCATCAGGGCATTTATTATTATTATTATTATTATTGTCATCATTATTGCCTTTGCACAGCTTCTAACGCTGAAGATGTACTATAGTGTCAGCTGTTCACTACCAGTGAACTAAGTAACACCTCATTTTTCGAGCACCTTCCGGAGTATTCTGCTCTGTCAAGTCCATACATGTTGCAAAGTGTTCAATGGACAAGCCTTGCTATATTGTCGTGGCGTCTCTTATATTCTTTCTTGGCTAGTGACGTACATCGGCTGGTAATATGCCATACGGTTTCACCATTTTGTCCACAGATTCTGCACTTATCACTTTCTGCTGTGTTGTCTATTCTGTATTCTATGTAGTTTGTTGGGCAGCACAGATTAGAGTCTCAGTTTCCAGTTTTAAATCACTTTTAGTCATCCACAACCTTCTTTTTCCTCTGTCTGTCTTATCTTCAACATCCCTATGAAATTGTCCATGCATTCTTTTCTTTACCCACAGATTTTCAGTTTCATTCGTTTTCAATTTCTTGTATAGTGCTCTATCTTTAACTTTATAACTCTTTATTATTATTATTATTATTATTATTATTATTATTATATTATTATTATTATTATTATTATTATTATTATCATTATCATTATTATTATCATATTATTATATTATTATTATTATTATTTATTATTATTATTATTATTATTATTTATTATTATTATTATTATTATTATTATTATATTATTATTATTATTATTATGTGAGTGCTAAGGAATTCCGTTCACATGGTCAGTTCCGCCATGAAACCAAGGACTTAAAAAACCAGGAAGCATCATGGAGGTGGCTCCAGAAGGGTGACCTAAAAAAGAAGACTGAAAGCCTAATCATCGCTGCCCAACACCAGGCATTGAATACCAACTCGGTGAAAAGAGATTTATACCACACAAGTGCAACGGACCTCTGCAGAATGTGTGGGAAGAGGGTCGAAAGCGTGACTCACATTGTTAGTGCTTGTGAATGTCTTGCGCAAAAAGAGTACAAGCGACAAGGTACAAGCGCAGACGCGACAAGGTAGCCCAAAACCTTCACTGGCTACTATGCTATAAGTATGGATATGAGGTCACGGGTGCTTGGTACCACCATACACCGGAAAATGTAATGGACGAAAAGGGGAAGGCAAAAATCCTCTGGGACTTTGACTTCCAGACAGATAGAACACCAAATGCTGGATATAGTAACCTTTAGGAGGGACAAGCAAGAGTGCCTAATAATTGATGTGGCAGTGCCAGGAGATCAACACATCATCATGAAAGAAAGAGAAAAGATCGATAAATATGGAGAGCTGAGAACTGAGATCGCCAAGGATGTGGCAGCTAGGAGAGTCGAACACAAAGTGTGTCCCTATTGTCATCAGAGCATTAGGTTCAATACCATCCAATCTGAAAAAAAAACATATGAAAACTTTAGAAATACCCTACAATCTAGTTGCATTGCAAAAGTCGGCATTTCTTGGAATTGCACGCATATACCGTAAAGTAGTGTCTGTCTGAGGTCCTTGTTGTGACTTGACAAACAGTACAAACCCCCGGTACACACAATATCTTCAATCAACAACATCATGATATTGTATATTGTGCCACAGCAATAATAATAATAATAATAATAATAATAATAATAATAATGATAATAATAATAATAATAATAATAATAATAATAATAATAATAAAATAATAATAATAATCATGCGATAAGGAAGAAAGAAAAGTCGATAGATACGACATGTTAGCTTGGGAGGTTAAGCAGTTGTGGTCGATGAAAAAGGTGGTAGTAGTACCAATAATTGTCGGAGAATTGAGAACAGTGAGTAAAAATCTTGAGAATTACATGGAACAAATTGGGGGTGCAATAAGGGTGGAGCATTTGCAGAAAACAGCACTGCTTGGAACTGCTCGAATACTCTGGAAGGTGCTCGAGAAATAAGAGGTGTTACCTTAGTTCACTGGTAGTGAACAGCTGACACCGTAGTACATCTCCAGCGTTCGAAGCTGTGCAAAGGCAATGATGATGATGATGATGATGATGATGATGATAATAATAATAATAATAATAATAATAATAATAATAAATGCCCTGATGCAGTACCAGGCAGTGGCTCTCATGGCTTCTGATCTTAACTGATTGGAAGTGTTATCATGTACATTGTTTTGTCTTGGTATAAAAGATGGGCTACAGCAAATATTCTGCTCAATACCACAGATTTGCTTGTCAGTTGTTTGGCCTTAACCAGTTGAGTATGTCCCTTAGTGGCTGACGATATGTGCATCTCTGATCACGAGCAGAAATAGTGGGGGAGCATCATAGCTATGTGTTGAGAGGGATTCTTTGGGGTTTGAATAGTTCACCTCTGGAAACATGGGTGGTTCTTTCAACATCCTTAAATAACCCTTATTCAGGGACCGTTTGAGCGGGATGGGTTACTCAACCTGAAGAAAATTCTAACTGGGCCCCACCTGCAAGGTCATTTGCTGTTTATCTTGATATGAGATCACCATGTCGCGCACATATGGTTGTGATGCATGTGCCTGGTGTACCTTTATCAGACGGGTAGTCATGATGGGTATATTGGGCTTCGTATATTTTACCCCAGTGTCACTTTGATGGCATGAACTGCTCTCTCACTCAATAATAATAATAATAATAATAATAATAATAATAATAATAATAATACATATGTGCGCGCGCGCGTATATTTAAACATAGTCAAATTAGATGTCTTTCAAATACCATACAAAATAAATTCTTGATTAATCAAAACGATTTCTGCTTGTAGAGGATGCCAAATGGCGACTGAGAGCGGATCAATTCTATACAAACACAATACGGAATACTCAGACACACAAAATACACACAAATGGTCATTACGATATTTTTATCCCATTATTGAAATCGGTGTCAAATCAAAGATGTGCTGCGCCTGGAGGCAAATGCCAATTGCCGCCCACCCCATGCCTTAATTAGCATTCATAATAAGTAAGAGGAAATGTTACACCTTTTCATACTTGCCCCAAAGACGAGTATCTGTTCGTCCTTCCCTTTGCTTCAACTCTGATTGGAACTGTGCAACAGATTTATCGTTTTATCTTTTACTGGTTTCAGCCAGAGGCCGAGGCCGTGCTGGAGCACCGGATTTCAGTATGCTTGGATTTCTTTTCTGTACTGTTTCTGGTGAAGCAGCGAGTTTGCCGGAGCAGCTCTTTTTTGTGTCCCCCTGCCGTGATGTGGGTTCATCTGATACCCCAGATAAAAACTTATCGAGAAGATCTTTGAAGAACCCTGCATTGACATCTCGAAATTTTCCGAAGTTCTTTGGCAGAATGTTGACTTTGTGGACCCTTGAAATCCAAGATGATGCAGTACTGGGTCCTAATTTGTTAATGTTTAATAAAATTAATTCAGTTCAATAAAAAAGCATGGGTAAGCAGCGTGTTGTAAACCATACTAGAATTTGCGAAAAAATTTATCTGCGCATTGGGAGTGCATCACCTCTCCAATGCCTTCTTGTTTTCATTTTATCTTTGAATGTATTTATCAAGATAATCAAACCGAATTTTCATCATTTTGAGATACTCATCCAATGAGTACTTCTGCCGAATTTGGTGGAAATCCGTTCAGCCGTTTCCCAGTAATTTTGCAAACACACAGACAAAAACGAGTGATTACAATACCCGGCTTCCACTTACGCGCGCAGAGTAATGGGTTTGTAACCAGCAAAAGCAGAGTCTGCTGACGCTTCCAGATGGATCCCTCCACGAGGAGACAATTTCGTTATCTTTTCTCATTACCATTACTCTTTTTCGTTTTGTTAATATAGACGATCACTAGTTTACTTGGATTCTTGTTGTGTTGTTGCTGATTTATTTGTCTCTTTGTTTGTTGAGCGAAGCGGTCTTCGTCCCAGAGCTCGCAAGATCGCGCCTCAGAATTGTCTGTAGTGGGAGAAGTCCGAAACGTGGTCCTTTGCTATTCGTAAGACCCGCAGAAGAGAAAGCAGGTCAACCCCCGACACCGAGAGCATCGACGGATGGATGAATGCGCATCCAGGCTCAGCGGTTGCGTAGGAAGTCGGGGACAAGAAACAGGAAGAAAGAGTGAGAGAAAGCTGGAGCGAAAGAGTACAACAGGGGTCGCCACCACCCCCTGCCGGAGCCTCGTGGAGCTTTAGGTGTTTTCGCTCAATAAACACACACAAAGCCCGGTCTGGGAATCGAAACCGCGATCCTCCGACCGCGAGTCCGCTGCCCTAACCACTGGGCCATTGCGCCTCCACTTGTTGTTGCTGCAGAACTATAATGTGAAACATTTCAATCATTCAACCACGTACAGTTGTATGGTTAAGAAACTTGCTGTGCAGCCATGTGGTTTCGGGTTCAGCCCCACTGCGCAGCACTTTGGGCGGGTTTCTTCTATAGCCCCGGGTCGACCAATGCCTTGTGAGTGATTTTTGCTAAGGAAATCATTTGCAAGTTCGTTGCATATTGCTTCTCATTCATACGTGAAC
>NW_021827604.1:7500-10059 GCF_006345805.1 Octopus sinensis | reverse complement strand
ATATATATATGTATATATATATATATATATATATATATATATATATATATATATATATAATATATATTATTTTATATATATATTTATACATATATACACAACACACACACATATATATATGTATATATATTTATATATAGATATATATTTATATATATATACACACACACATATATATATATAAACATATATGTATATATAGATAGATATTGATAGATAGATAGATACTCATATGTACGTGCATGCGTAGAGTGTGGGTGTGTGTGCGTGTTTTTGTGTGTGTGTTTGTGTGTGTGTATTATATATATTTATATAGATATACATTCATTTATAAAAATGCAAGTATGTTTCATACGCACATACATGCAAACACACCGCATATATGTATATACATACATATATACATACATATATATATACATACATATATACATACATAATACATACACATGTATGTATGTGTAAATATATGTATATATACATGTATATACATATATATGTATATATATGTATATATATATATATAATATATATATATAATATATATATATATATATATATATATATATATATATTATATATATTTATATATGTATATATAGACACGCATACGTATACACACATACTCAGAGATAGATATGTGTGTATGTTATATAATTATCTATATATATATATATTATATATATATATATATTGATATGTATATATATACACACATACGCTTACACACATACTCAGATATTATATATATATATAGTTAAAATTTCTCTATTTTTATGGACATGAATATATTTAATGCGGGGGAATATATTAATATATTATTGGTTATATGGTGCGTTTGTATGTGTCTGTATATACACTGATTGAAAAATTTACGTACATATACTAGAACCATAATATACACAAATACATACATACATGTAAGTGTGTGTTTGTGTGTGTGTGTAATTTATATATACAACATTATATATGCAGATATATCTCACTTGCTCGATATGTGTCTCAATGTTTACTGATCGTAATCTATATGAATGTATGTCTCTGCATAGAAAGATCTAGGTGTATGTATACGTGTGTGCATGTGTCAGTTCGTGTGTTTGAGTATATATATTTGTGTGTGAGTGTGCATGTGCGTGTGAGTTTTTTCGCGTGTGTGCGAGCGTGTGTTTGCGTTTGTATACGTCCATTTTAATATTGAATATGGAAACAGTATAACGATGTAAATGGTCTTAATGATAACGGAATCAAGCAAAGTAGCTAGTTAATAAGGGACGAAGCAACGAGCTCCACGGAATAATAATTAAAAACGAACCAGTTATCTGTGTCTAGCTTGATAATAAGAGAACATCTTCGAAGCATGAAATTACTTTGAAAGCTCAGAGAAATTATGAGAAAATAAATCTATGCAATATATGGAATATACATACATATATGCATATATTGTAAATATATTTACATATTTATATATATATATGTATATATATATATATATATATATATATATATATATATATATATATATATATATATATATATATATATATATATATATATGTATATATATTTACATATATTGTATACATATGTATGGGTGTGTGCCTATATATATACATATATATACATACTACAAACATATATATATATATATATATATATAATATATATATTACATATATACATATACACACACATATATATTCTATAATCTATATAAATATATATATATAGATATGATATATATGTATGATATATATATACATATATATACAAATATATATATATTATATATATATAATTATATATTATATATATTATATATATATATATATACATAAATATATGTATAGTACATCCATATTGTGTGTATTTGTACGCAAATGTAGAAAGAAAAAGAAAGAGAATAAAAAAAAAATGTGACTTCATGATACGTGCAATGTTTAATACATCTCGGGATAATTATTTCTGCAAAACGTTCTAGTTATCTGCAGATATATTATAATCATTAGTCAAAATAGAACATTTATTTCGTGAATATTGTTTGAGTCGACTATATTTTTGTTTTCACTTTTCATTATTGTTTTTTTTAATTTATTTTCTTCATTTTTCTAAATATTATCATTTTTTTTTTGGTACAAAATGGAGAGAATAAGAAATGGCCGATCGAGCCGCATTCAACGTGATTTCGGGGAGCCAATAATATATTTATTATTCATATCATATCATGACTGATGCATCTATCACTCGCTGCTAGTAATATTGGTTTTTAGCTGCTAAATAGCTTCGTTGAAGGTTTTTGTTAGTTCTTTTTTTGTTTTTACTCTTCAAGCTATGGGAATATATCTGATTGGTATTTTCTCGTTCATAGGTTTTGAAGCAATTTTGCTTTTTTTTTCCCTTTTATTTCCTCTTTTTTATATATATATATATATTAGCTATACTTATTCTACCGATATTTGGTTGTTGCAGTTTCTGTACACACGACAACCCTCGAGGAAGGGCTCTGCTGGAAGCGAAGTATATTGCATTTGCCCAGGTATTTTCCTTCATCATATATGTGTG
>NW_021827604.1:0-2500 GCF_006345805.1 Octopus sinensis | reverse complement strand
GTTTGTGTGTCTGCATTTGTCCCCCTTGCATTGCTTGACAACCGATGCTGGTGTGTTTATGTCCCCCGTCACTTAGCGGTTCGGCAAAAGAGACCGATAGAATAAGTACTGGGCTTACAAAGAAAAAGTCCTTGGTGTCGAGTTGCTCGATTAAAGGTAGTGCTCCAGAAACAAGTAAAGAAGAGAAAGATATATATATATATATATATATATATATTATATATATATATATAGATATATATATAATAATAAATTAGAGACCAAACCACTATTATGCAAATCAAACAAAGAAACTTAAGCCAATACATATATATATATGTATGTATTATATACACACACTAATATTTATTTATACATATTGTGGTGTAGTTGTGTTGATATATATATATATATATATATTATATATATATATATATATATGATATATATATATATATATGTGTGTGGTGTGTGGTGTTTTGTGTAACCAAAGAGGAGGTGCATTTCCACGCAGAGAAAACATAGGAAGATTTGTTGTTGAAAATGCACGTAAATTTGTAAAAATTTGTAATTGTTTTTAAATGATTTTTTTAGGTAGATACAAAACTAGTTTCAACAATATTTTTGTTTATTAAAGGTAAAAATTTTAAATTATGAATTAGAAAAAAACATGTTTAAATGTTTCAATGTTTAGAAGTTTCAGTAATATGAAATAAGATTTAAATGTTCATAACATTCAATAATATAAAACACGTGGATCAACTTGTTTAAATGCACAAAATTTAATAGTGTTAGTAGTGATCGATAAGAAATGTGGATCATCAAAGTTTCAGTCATACTGAGTTAAGGGGGAGAAAAACAATGGAGAAAGGAAGAAAGTAAAAGAAAGGGTTTTGTTTACAGTTTCTGTGATTCTTTTTCCATTGTGTGCTGTGACATTCGCTTGTAACGGTGTTTTTTGGAATCCGGTGTATTTATATTTTTTTCCATGAACGGATCTGATTTTTGATTCGTTAAAGTATTGGTGACGTCATATTTTTATGGTGGTCAAGTTAGTCGTTCTACCTGGTTGGCTTCCCAGTGGGCAACGGTCGCCAGCCATGGATACTGTGGTTAACGCTGTTGATTAATTTAAAAAAAAATTTTGAGGTTACTCAAGCTTATGTGGTCACAGAATGACACAGTCATCCAGGTAACGTTTCCAGGTGGTGAGTAAGTATTTTTGGAAATTTCAGTTTAGCGTGCTCGTATATTTGGACTTCCAGCTATGCTATGACAAGGTTGGCAAAACTAGGGGCTATCCTCGTTCCCATTGCCGTGCCCACTTTTTGTGTATAAGTGTTCTCGTTGAAGTTAAGAAGTTGTTCTGTAGGATGAATTTTATTCCTTCAACGATGCCTTCTTTTATCGATCTGGTCAGGAATGTCATTTGGGAATTTTTCCAGCCAGTATTGTATGGCTATTATTCCGTATTCATGAGGAATCGAAGTGTAGAGGTTTATTACATCGAATGAAACCAGAAGGGAGTCCTTGTTGGTTTTGTTCGGGAGATTGTTTAAAATGTCCAGAGCATCCCTTATAAAGCTCGGTATATGTTGGATAATAGGGTTTAAGGAGGACATCAATAAAATTACTGAGTCTGTGTGTTTCAGACGAGGGACCGGCCACAGTTGGTCACATTTTGAGATCACTCAGGTGTGGAATATTTATGACTACAGAAGTTGATTTGTATATATATATATACATACATACATACATATATACGCACACACACACACACACACACACACACACACACACACATATATATATATATATATATATATACACGACGGGCGTCTTTTAGGTTCCGTCTGCAAATTCCTCTCACAAGGCTTTGGTCAGCCAGAGACTGTAGTAGAAGACACTTGCCCAAGGTGCAACGCAGAGGAACTGAACCCATAATCATGTGGTTGGGAAGCAAGCTTCTTACCATACAGCCACATGAATCTGAAGTTAAAGAATGCCACAAGAAGAGATAATAGAATCTTCTATGTTCTCTAAATGGCTCACAGGTTTTAGAAGTTTACAGGAAGTGAAATTATACCAAAAAAACATGAGAAAACGCGATTTCGTTTCAATAAGAATATATTCATTCGTAGCTTGAAAGAATATTCACCCGCTTCCAACAATGATCATGTAATTATGACAATACTACAAGTTTGTAATCATGTGCAATATGGTGTTGTGACATTCATAATTTTGTTACAGACACCATAATATATGAAAAATTTTCAATGACTAAATTAGGATAGATATAATAATTAGGTTTGTACTTCAAAATTTTCTTAAAGTAATTTGAAAATAAATTGTTTAATCGCAAGAAAATATCAAAGAAACGAACCGAGTAATTTTATTAGATTAATGATATGGCTAAATTTATACTACTATAACGTGACCTTCACGTAGTCTTTCGAGATATCTATCTATCTATCTATCTATCTATTCTATCTATCTATCGATCTATCTATCTATCTATCTA
>NW_021827603.1:0-10116 GCF_006345805.1 Octopus sinensis | reverse complement strand
TGAAACTGAGCAGAAACGTTGTGATTTAGTGTGCATGTAAGGCAGCGAGCTGGCAGAATCGCTGGCACGCCGGGCGAAATGCGTATCTGTATTTCGTCTGCCGTACGTTCTGAGTTCAATTTCCGCCGAGGTCGACTTTGCCTTTCATCCTTTTGGGGTCGATAAATTAAGTATCAGTTACGCACTGGGGGTCGATATAATCGACTTAATCCGTTTGTCTGTCCTTGTTTGTCCTCTCTGTGGGTAATAAAGAAATAGGTATTTCGCCCGTCGCTACGTTCTGAGTTCAAATTCCGCCGAGGTCAACTTTGCCTTTTATCCTTTCGGGGTCGAGAAATTAAATGCCAAATGCGTAATGGGGTCGACCTTATCGAATGACCCTCTCCCCAAAAATTTTGAGCCTTGTGCCTGGAGTAGAAAAGAAGCGTTAGCACGCGGGGCAAAATGCTTAGCGGTATTTCGTGTCTTTACATTCTGAGTTCAAAATCCGCCGAGGTCGACTTTGCCTTTCATCCTTTCGAGATCGATTAAATAAGTACCAGATACACACTGGGGTCGACATAATCGACTTAAACCGTTTGTCTGTTCTTGTTTGTCCTCTCTGTGAGTAGTAAAGAAATAGGCATTTCCTCTGTCTTTACGTTCTGAGTTCAAATTCCACTGAGGTCGACTTTGCCTTTCATCCTTTCGGGGTCACCCCAAGCATTTCGGGCCTTCTGCTTAGAGTAGAAGAGAAACGTTAGCATGTCGGGCGAAATGCTTACCGGTATTTCGTCTGTTTTTTACGTTCTGAGGTCGACTTTGCCTTTCATTCTTTCGTGGTCGATAAATTTAGTACCAGTTGCGTACTGGTATCGATCTAATCGACCTGGACCCCTCCCCAAAACTTTGGGCCTTGTGCCTAGAGTGGAAAGGAATTTAGTGTGCATGCGCGACTGCGTTTCAAGACAATCTTTACCAAGAGGTTTTACTCTGCGTACTTCAGCAGCGTTGTCATAGCAACAGATCTGATACTTTTTGATCAGACCTCGTATACAAGCAGCATAATAAACTTAAACCTTCTAACTTAAACTTCAGTTTATCATGTGACCTAACTCAATGTCGAAGAAGGGAAACGGAAGTCACGTGAAAGAAACAGGAAAGGCCGAAACGGAAACGAACCGGTCGTGTTTCTGTTTGAATAAATATAAAGGAAAAAGGAAAATTTAGAATAAGTCAAAACTGTGCTAAAGGGAAACCGTGCAAACCAAGAAACCGAGCGAGGTTTATCTATCTATCTATCTATCTCTCTATCTATCTGTCTATCTATCTATCTATCTATCTCTCTATCTATCTATCTATCTGTCTATATATCTGTCTATTTATCTATCTACCAATCTCTCTATCTCTCTCTCTCTCTTCTCTCTCTCTCTCTCTCTCTCTCTCTCTATATATATATATTATATATATATATATATATATATTATATATATTATATATATATATATATAATATATATATATATCAAAATGTCAACCGCGTGTGTACCGTTGACGAATTTTTTCCTCCGTCTTCCCTTCTTTGGATCTTTCCTTTTCCTATGTTTCCGACGAAGTGCTCCACTCGAAACGTTCAACCCTCCTTCTTCCTTCCTTCCTGAGCGTCCAATATACTATATTTGTTCCACGTCCTCCGTTGTGTGTTTTTCTCTTTTTGTTTTCATGTTTGGATTACTATATTATATATATATATATATATATATATATATATATATATATATATATATATATATATATATATATATATATATATAACTATCTATTATGTCAGTCTGACTGTCTATCTATCTACCTATCTATCTATTTGTCCATTTATCCATCTGTGTGTGGGGGGAGTGAGAAAACGCTAGTATAAGCGTAGAATAGATACGCATTGCAATAGTGCTTAGACTGAACAGATTCTTAAATCCCAAATACTTTATGAGACTAAAAAATAGCCCAACAGAATAAGAGTTGGTGAAAAGAAATACATAACTTGAGCGATTAATATATGGATAAAAGATGCACAAATAATTACTGATGGAACGAAAACATTTTTTATGAAACGTTACTTATATTCATATTACAAAATAGAAATACATCTTTACAGCTGTTTCAAAGACTCGGTGACATACTGACGCTATTATGCATGTCATATGAAGGCGCGTGGCTTATTGGTTACGAATATTCGGCTCACGGTGGCATGACGGCGCGAAGTGTCCTTGAGCAAGTATCTTTGTACTGCGTTACTCCAATCCACTCAGCTGGCAAAAATGAGTAGTACCTGTATTTCAAATGGCCAGCCTTGTGCCATTTTGTGTCTCGCTGAATCTCCCTGAGAGCTACGTCAAGAGTATGCAAATCTGTGAAGTACTCAGCCACTTGCACGATAATTTCACGAGGAGTTAGTTTCCCTCGATTGGATAAACTGGAACCCACGTCTTCGTAACCGATGGAGTTCCGGTTTAATACATATCATGCAAACAGGCGTATAAAATGAGGCAATAATTATACGCTGCAAATAATCGAAAATATAATCAGTTCGTATGAAGCTTAATACGTTAACATTTGAGCATGGTATCCAGTCTTACATGCTCCGTTGGCTGTTCACAATGTTAGATTGGTTACGTGTGAAAACAATGACCACATAAACATTTAATTGAATTTTCAAATATCGTATTAACCCGCATCGTTTATATTTACAAGTGTACATCCAGTGCTATAATGGAATAATAGTGCTTCTAATTAGGGTACAAGACCAGAAGTTTTGAGGGCAGGGGTTTACATCGGCTCCATTATTTGGCTGATAAAATAAAGTAAGATTACCGTATTGGGGTCAATGTCATCGATTAACATCCCTTCATAAAAAAATTGGCCTTGTGATTAAATTTTGTGGTTTTTCTAAAAAACGTAATAATGGGTGGGGTAAGAATTGAGGGAGATTATTCTGTTATATCTAAACAATCAAGCGGTCGTGTATAACTTAGATTAAATGCATTGACCCACTAGCTGAACTGGGACTGAATCCAGAAAGAGAAGAAAAGCGCAGAGTAATCATTTCTTTTCTACTGGATGTCATAAATCATAAATCATTCAGAAATACTCCCCACTCTCCACTCTTTAATCTTTTTTTTCTTTTCACCATACTTACATATACAGTACAACAAACCTTGAAGCACTCTAGTAAAACCACAATGGGTTTTCTAAAAGTCGCAGTAACGTGGTCAACGCTTTAAAAGAATGTTTGGTATTTCATCACTTCATACTGAACTCGTTAAGTTCTGCGAGTGAGGAAAACAAGAGCTGTTGAGAACGACAGCGAAAACGAATACAACTCATAAATATATATATTACAACTCCATAATAAATTACTTACATGCGTACCTATACACATACATATATAGATATATACGTTCATGCAAGTATATATATATAGATATATATAATATATATATATATATTATATTATATATATATACATATGTATGTACATACAAGGGCACATGCTTGCATACATTATGCCATACACACCACACACAATATAATCATATATTATATATATATATATATATATATGCATACATATATATAAATATATGCACACACACACACATATTTATACATATATAGATATATAGAGATATATATAGATATATTATAATATATATACATATGTAGATATATATATGTATATTATATATATAATATATATATACTATATTATACATACATACATACATACATACATACATACATACATCATACATACATACGCATGTACGTACATTAAGCAAATATAGATGCTTACATGTATGCACGGACATACCCACGTCTTACCGAAACTACTCCTTAACATATGGTTAAATACAGGTTCACGGACACACACACACATGCACACGTACGCACACACACACACACACCACACATACACAAACAAACAAACATAGACTCACGTGTATATGCATATGTATATATATATATATATGCATATGTATATATATATATGCATAAAAACAGAGAAACAGAGAGAGAGAGAGAGAGAGGAGAGGAGAGAGAAGAGAAAGACAGACATACAGACAGTGTTGTGTGTTTGTATGTGAAAGAAATCTATAAATGAAACACAGTTGTTCTGAAGCTGAGTTCTGCTTTCTCCTCAGAGTCCAGAATATGTCAAATAACTACTGTCTTATGATATACAAGACAATGATTGATGTACTCAATACTAGATCTAGAAGGGTGAATACCATGTTTGCATTCTAGGATCTTTTCGGTTTGAACGGCAGTTTTTTCTAGAGGTGTCATATGAAATTGTCGCCCATAATTATGACCCTAGTATCGATCTATTGCATTTCAATCTATTTTAGGGTCAGGGTTAGGGGTAGGGTTAGTTAGGGTTAGGGTTAGGGGTGGGGGAAGGGTATCATTTTTTCTTCACAAATGTAAATAAACCCAATCTGCTTCTTAAACGAGGGACATATTCATACGGCATAGAATGTTGTTTACCTCAATGGACGTCAGTGATTGGTTGAAATTGCAGAAATTGAAGAAAAAAACAAATATCTTTACAAACTATAGAATTTTTCTCAATAAGCCAAGAGAAATGATGTTTTATAAACACATTCTACCAGTATACGAAGTTTTAAATTTTTTAGTTACCTAGAAATTATGTTAAAAACTGCCGTTCAAACGGAAAAAATCCGCATTCTATCTAAATGAAGCATATAAGTAAACTTCAAGTTCACAGCTTCGATGTTGGCTGTAATAAGTCAACATGGATAGCATGTGCGTAAGGTAACAAGCTTCCGTAGTGGGTTAGACGCCATGATACAAGACTAATAAATCATACGTAATACAGATTATATGACGAAAAAGGGAATTAGGGGCAGTACTCGTCCGGAGTTAATATTTATTAATATTAAGCGGCGAGCTGGCAGGATCGTTAAGCACCCCGCGCAAAATACTTAGCGACGTTTCTTTCGTCTTTACGTTGAGTTCAAATTCCTGCGAGGTTAACTTTACTTTTTATCCCTTTGGGAGTCGATAAAATAATTATTAGTCGATATAAATCGATTTACTCCCGCCTCTGAAATTGCTGGCTTTGCACCAAAATCTGAAACCAATATTACTTATGGTCTTACTGTATTTGTGAAATCGCGTAGCTCAGTATCTAGAGCATCGGGTTTATAATCATGAGGTAGTAAGTTCGATTTCCGGACGGGGCTATGTGCTGTGTTCTGGAGCAAAACACTTTATTTCACGTTGCTCCAGTTCACTCAGCTGCAGAAGCAAGTTGCGACGTCACTGGTGCCAAGCTGCATCGGCCCCTTTGTCTTTCCCTTGGACCTCATCGGTGGCGTGGAGAGGTGAGATTGGTATGCATGAGCATCGGGTCGTCTTCCGCAAATAATCTTGCTTCGGAGGGGAACTTCCTAGGTGCAATCCCATGGTCATTCGTGACCGAAAAGGGTCTTTAATTTTACCTTTACTGCATTTAAAAACAAACAATATATCAATAGTAGAGGGAAACCGACCAGTAACGGCGGTGGGAATGTTAGGGGTGCATTTCTGCCTCTATGAGAAGAAATTTGCATATATACTACAGCTGACATGGCGCTGTCTGCTACTGATATATATTTTGAGTTTTTAAACACAGTACGTCCATTGAAAATATTATCTGCCGAATACTGCAGTTAAATTTACCATTCCATGATGTAATCGCATAACGTATGACACACTGATGCCTATTGTTATTTAACAGTGCTTCTGCTACATATACCGGATCTACTGTAATATTTTACGGCTTTGACTATATACCAACTTCCTGAGTACTGCGAGATCTAGGAACCTCTTCAGCCACTTTGGCAATCTCTTGTATTCTCAAACAGGGTCAGTCCTCTTCCCTTTATCTTACCATTGGACGTATTGTCTTAGAATGAGGGAATAAGCAGGCGGGACAGTTCGTTCCCGTTTATATACATACAAACGTGTGTCTGTGTGTGTGCGCGCGATATCTTATCTCTTATTTGCTACTTGCTTCAGTCATTAGACTTAGACCATGCTGGAGCACCGCCTTCAAGAATTTTTAGTCGAATGAAAAACGACTCCGGTATTTTATCCTTTTTAAAACCTGCTAATTTTTCTAAGTTTTACCGAAAAGCTGTATTATGGCAACGCGAACACACCGATATATATTATATTATTATATATATATATATATATATATATATAATATTAATTAGAGACAAAACCACTATTATGCAAATCAAACAAAGAAAGACTTAATCCAATACATAAAAAATTTTATATAAATTAAATATAATTAACATATCCACTATGATCGTTTCTTGTCACTTCTATTGACATTCATCAGGTGGTTTCAAGTTTAAAACTGGCAAAGAAGGTCTTGAAACCACCTGATGAATGTCAATAGAAGTGTCAAGAAACGATCGTAGTGGATATCTTAATTATATTTAATTTATATAAAAAAATTTATGTATTGGATTAAGTCTTTCTTCGTTTGATTTGCATAATAGTGGTTTTGTCTCTAATTAATATTATATTATATTTTACTATAAAATTGGATTCAACCTAAATCTGATTTTTCCCTGTAATTTGGATTTATTCCCTAATATTTATTATTATTATAATATATATATATATATATATACATAATATATATATATATATATATAATATATAATATTATATATATTATATAATTATATATATATATATAAAGTTAATCCAAACAAGAAAGCACAAAAAAACGCAACAACGCGAGGACGTGGAACAAATATAGTATTATTGGACGCTCAGGAAAGAAGGAAAGAAGGAGGGTTTAACTTTTCGAGCGGAGCTCTTCGTCGGAAACATAGGAGAAGGAAAGATCCAGAGAAGGGAAGACAGAGGGAAAAAATTTGCCAACGGTACACACAGGGTTATGTGTGTAACCCACTATGGAATATCATTTATCCAATATACTGTCAGTAAAGTACCCAGAAGGCTAATACATAAATGTTAAGAATTGGAATGCAATTATTTAATTCATTGTATTGTATGGGCGACGGTAAAATGTTTTACCTCAAATTCATAATACAAAATAAGAAAATGGAGGAATAGATTTCTTTCAATCATCAACTTCCAGATAATACCAATTCATATAATTTATTAATATAAATAATTAGTTAATAAATTATATGAATTGGTATTATCTGGAAGTTGATGATTGAAAGAAATTTATTCCTCCATTCTCATTTTATATATATATATATATATATACAATCATATATATGTACACACATATACATACGTATATATACACACATGTACATACAAATATACATATATTCTTTTACTTGTTTCAGTCATTTGACTGCGGCCATGCTGGAGCACCGCCTTTAGTCGAGCAAATCGACCCCGGGACTTATTCTTTGTAAGCCCAGTAGTTATTCTTTTGGTCTCTTTTGCCGAACCGCTAAGTGACGGGGACTTAAACACACTAGCACCAGTTGTCAAGCAATGCTAGGGGGACACAGAAACAAAACACACATACATATATATATACATATATACGACGGGCTTCTTTCAGTTTCCGTCTACCAAATCCACTCACAAGGCTTTGGTCGGCCTGAGGCTATAGTAGAAGACACTTGCCCAAGGTGCCACGCAGTGGGACTGAACCCGGAACCATGTGGTTGGTAAGCAAGCTACTTACCACACAGCCACTCCTGCGCCTATATGTATGTATGGTGTATATATATACATATATATATATGTGTGTATATGTATGTGTATATATACATACACAACATACATACATACACGTACGCACAGTATATACAGTAATGGTTTTGTGTTTTCTCCTGTAATGTACTGCACTGACCCATCATTGTATATACATATGGTGAACCAGCATCGGGAACCGGTTGTATTTGTGTCTTTGGTAACTAACCGCTTTCATGTCTAATATGAAATTTGTATATTACATTTTTGGACAGAAATGCTTGTGGTTTTGTGCTGATAAGACAGTTCCGTCTTTTAATTGTAGAGGAGTTATTTTTTTGTAATGCAATCTTATTGTTAGTTTACGTTATGATATATGGGTACGTATGTATGTGTTTGTATCTGTTTGTATATATGCATGTATGGACAAATATATACTCATACGCACATATATGTATATATATATATATATATATATATATATGTATATTATAAACATATACATACACACACACACACACACATATATTATATATATATATATATATGAATACATAAATGTATGTATATATATATATATATATATACATATGTGTGTATATGTATATTCTTGGTGTATATGTATTGATATATACATACACATTATATATGTATATATATATTATGTTCTTTGATGTTTTATGGCCGTTTCATACATTGTATAAATAGAGTGTCATTGGTTGATGCCATATATGTGTAGTTTGTGCGTTTTTTGTTTTTCCCTGGGTCTGTGTCCGTTATATCTGTAGGTTTGAATTGTTTAGTCTACAAAGAGCTAAAAGAAGAGGCCTGCAAATTCAGAAAAGCCTGGTCAAATAATGTGTTTCAGTACCATAATCTATTAAATGGCTTCTATGTATTAGTACAAAAGTAAGTTCCTACCTACGTTTTGTGTCACATCAAGGGAAGTAACTCAAATAAGGAGCGAAATAGCTTTTAGTGGTGGCGTCAGAGGTAAGGTAGGTATTACTTTCCCCTCTTTTTCTTTTTTTCTTTTTTTTTGCTTTTGTTTTGATGATTTCGTCCCTAAGAATGGTTTGACGCTATATTGCGTAAGGGTGTACAAAGAATGAAAACAAGAGGTCTGCAAATTAGAAAAGTTGTCAGCTGATAGAAAGTTTCAATGACTGAATATCAGGGACCATAGGAAAATAAATCAATGATGAAACTATAGGAATAAAAAGACTTATAATACAGTTCTATATTTAAGAGATGAGGAATTAAGTACATTATTTACATTATTTACATTTGACGGATGTTCTCATTCTTGTTGTTGTTAACACAACGTTTCTGCTGATATACCCATCCACTTCTCCACAGGTGTCTTGGGGAAATTTCACACCTGGGATCTCATTCCTATGGGTTTTCAGTTCTTATTGTTACTTTACTATTATTATTATTTGTTTTTATTATTATTATTATTATTACTCAGGTACTGTCTCGAATCGAACTCGGAATCTTGAGGTTAGTAGCCGTGGGCATATGGCGTAGTGGTTCGATTTCGATTCCATGCAGTGACCTGAATAATAATGATAATGATAATGATAATAATAATAATAATAAATAATAATAATAATAATAATAATAATACAACAATAATTATATTAATAATAATAATATAATAATAATAATAATTATATTATAATTATAATAATAATAATAATAATAATAATGATATGATAATGATGATATAATAATAATAATGATAATGATAATATAATTAATAATAATAATAATAATGATAATGATAATAATAATAATAATAATAATAATAATGATAATGATAATGATAATAATAATAATAATAATAATAATAATAATAATAATATATATAACAATAATTATAATAATAATATAATAATAATAATTATAATATAATAATAATAATAATAATATAATATAATAATAATATGATAATGATAATGATGATATAATAATAATAAAATAATAATAATAATAATAATAATAATAAATAATAATAATAATAATAATAATAATCTCGTAAAAGTACCTTAGGAATGAGAACCTAGGTTCGAAATTACCCCAAGACACCTGATGAAAGCTGGAGGGTATATCAGCCGAAACGTTGTGTTAACAACAAACAAGATGAGGACAAATATCCGTCAAATGTAAATAATGTAAATAATGTAAATAATATAAAAGGACTTATGATTAACAGGAATCTCAACAGAGGAACCGTACGCCTGGGAAGAGAAGCGTATTACACGTTTAAAGCTCTTGATGGAAGTACTACACACGAGGGTTATCAGAGCAATGACCACGGAATTATAGAAAAGACACAGCTAATATATATTTCGATGATGAGTCAAAGAAACTA
>NW_021827602.1:0-10187 GCF_006345805.1 Octopus sinensis | reverse complement strand
TTATAAAACATCTTTTTTCTCTTGGCTTTATTGAGAAAATTTTATAGTTTGTAAGATATTTGTTGTTGTTTTTTTCTTCAATTTCTGCAATTTCAACCAATCACTGACGTCTGTTGAGGTAAAAAAATATTCTGTGCTGTATGAATATGTCCCTCGTTTAAGAAACAGATTGGGTTTATTTACATTTGTGAATAAAAAAAGATACCCTTCCCCCATCCCTAACCCTAAACCTAACCCTAACTAACTCTAACCCTAAAACAGATTGAAATGCAATAGATCGTTACTAGGGTCATAATTATGGGTGACAATTTCATATGACACCGCTAGAAAAAACTGCCGTTCAAACCGAAAAGATCCGGGAAAGGAAAACGAGAGGTGGGTTAGAGAGAGAGAGAGAGAGACTCACTAGAAATATTACATTATTAGTATTATTAGTAATTGCTAAAGCGGGTAGACGTGGTGTTAGACACACCCCTTACTATCAGCGTAAATAGGCGCAGGTGTGGCTGCGTGGTAACAAGTGTGCTTCTCAAGCACAAGGTACCGGGTTCAGTCCCACTGTGTGGCACCTTAGGCAAGTGTCTTCTACTATAGTCTCGAGTCAGCCAAAGCTTTGCCAGTGGATTAGGACAGAAACTGAAAGAAGCCGTCGTGTAAACCCTCCACCACACACATACATACACAAACACACATATATGTATATATATCTGTGTGTCTCGTTGTGTCTGTGCTTTTCCCCCACCACCACCACCACTTGAAACCGGTGTTGGTGTGTTTATGTTCCCGTATCTTAGTGGTTCGGCAAATGTGACTGATAGAATTAGTACTGTCGTCGATTCAAGCAACTAAAAGAAACTCTTCAAGGCGGTGCACCAGCATGGCTGCAGTCTAATGGCTGAAACAAACAAATTATAAAAGATATGTGTGTATGAGTTTGTGTGTGTGTGTATGTGTATGTGTGTTTGTATGTGAGTGTTTATACATATAAAGTCCCTTCAAGTTTCTCTTAACATAATTCTCGAAGTAGCATGACATAATTATGAGAGGAAGGATGCTTTGAATTACATCCTATCCATCAGGATGCCAAACAGGAGGTGATGTGAGGCTATGGTAAACGCAATGCTCCAAGAGGCCATGAAGTGTAATCGAACCCTGGAACTCATAGTTGTGAAGCGATATTCTTAACCACACAGTATTATCTGCATTTGTTATAATAGTTTAACGACAATACTAAAGCCATGGCTGAAATTTCAAACGTCATTTATTCCTGTACCAATATTGGTTGCAATTTTTGGCGTAGGGCAGGAATTTTAGGGAAGAGGTAATGCAGTTATATCGACCCCAGTACTCCACTGGTAGCTGGCAGAAACGTTACCGCGCCGGGCGAAATGCTTAGGTATTTCGTCTGCCGTAACGCTGTGAATTCAAATTCCGCCCGGGTCAACTTTGCCTTTCATCCTTTCGGGGGCGATTAAATAAGTACCAGTTACGCCCTGGGGTCGATGTAATCGACTTAATCCGTGTGTCTGTCCTTGTTTGTCCTCTCTGTGTTTAGCCCCTTGAGGGTGGTAAAGAAATAGGTACTTATTTCATTGACCCTGAAACATAATTTAAACTGAGAAATTAAGGACGGACGAAATGCTGTTAAGCATCTTGTCCGGCATGCTAACGATTCTGCCAGCTGACCGTCTTACGATCGCTATGAATATCTGTATGTACTCACATATACACACATAGAGATCGACATTAATTTTGGTATTCATCTCAGCTTGTTTCCATAAACTACTATTAATATGGCGGCGAACAACTTCGCATGTAATAAACCGGCTTCATAAACGAGTGTAAGAACTCTTTGATCTATCAGCCGCGTTCATTATTTACTTTTTGTAATGTAATGAATTAAAATAATTTTCAGGATATTTTATTTTATAAATTATTTTCTGTGATACAGTTGGAAAATACAAATTGGTGTAACAAATAGATAATGATATGGTTAATCCATTTTATATTTCATTAATAATTTCTTAATTGCTAAAGCGTTTCAACCTCACGGGTTTCGTCAGTGCAATTTTGCATTTTAAACTCACAAGACTGTTATGTTTTTGTTGTTACGAAAATCAGATAAGTTGAAAATCTTCAGTTTAGAAAATGTTTGTTTGTAGCCAGAATATATTTATAGAAAAACGGGAAAACGGAGCGGATCGTTTTGGAGATGAATAATATTATGAAGACTATAATTACGTCTTGGTCTGCTTTTGCTAAAACTGAATTGCTTTCTATTTCTATAAATATACAATGACTACAAACAAACTAATAACAAATATATTCTTTAACTAAACATTCTCAGCTTATCTTTCTGTAAGTAAATGATTTTGACTGTGCATCTACTTATAAATTCCTTCCCTGTCGGCTTTTCAGACACCATGTTATAATGAATTCTGTCATAGGCGCAGGAGTGGCTGTGTGGTAAGTAGCTTGCTAACCAACCACATGGTTCCGGGTTCAGTCCCACTGCGTGGCACCTTGGTCAAGTGTCTTCTACTATAGGCTCGGGCCGACCAAAGCCTTGTGAGTTGATTTGGTAGGTGGAAACTGAAAAGAAGCCCGTCGTATATATGTATATATATATATGTATATGTATGTTTGTGTGTCTGCGTTTGTCCTCCCAACATCGCTTGACAACCGATGCTAGTGTGTTTACGTCCCCGTAACTTAGCGGTTCGGCAAAAGAGACCGATAAAAAATAAGTACTAGGCTTACAAAGAATAAGTCCTGGGGTCGATTTACTCGACTAAAGGCGGTGCTCCAACGTGGCCACAGTCAAATGACTGAAAGAAGTAAATGACTAAAATGTGTATATGGTGTTGAGGGCCCAAAATCACTTAGTGGTAGATACATCACAATCTCCGGTTTAACACTGTCGACTGACTTTGCGTTCTGAGTTCAAATTCCGCCGACGTGGACTCTGCCAATTATCCTTTCAGGGTCGATAAAATAATAAGTACCAGCTGAACACACGATTCGATGTTATCGACACATCCCTTCCCGAAATAGTTGACCTTTTGCCAAAAATTAAAAAAATTTTTCGTAAATGGTTCAAAGATCACAATGAGGATATAGTAATAGACGAATAAAAAGTAAACACAATGAAAAAACGCTAGAGGATTCGCAATAGTTTTCTATTTTGATGCGATGATATTTGGAAGGTCGATTTGGCCTTTATCAAGTGCGTTATTATTTTTTCAGAAACTGTTCTGTATTTTTAACCGATAAACAGTAATTTAACAAAAAACCAAAACAAAAAGCCATTAACCGAGAGTGGAAGCACGCGTATACATATAATATAGATGATGGAGAAAAATATAACAGTGCTTGCGGGAATGGGAATCGGACGCCGTATCGGCAGTAAATAATAATGGTTAATCTACCGATCTAATAAAATTTTTACTAAGGTTTAACGAAATAGAACGAAAATAATATACTTTCTCATAGGAAATATAATACGAAGGTTAAAGTAATATGAAACGTGTTGAGATATAGGCAAAGCAAACACAGGCAAGCATGGAGATAGATAGATTAGATTGATAGATATATAGATAGATAGATAGATAGATAGATAGATAGATAGATAGATAGATAGATAGATAGATAGGTAGGTAGGTAGGTAGGTAGGTAGGTAGATAGATAGATAGATAGATAGATAGATAGATAGATAGATAGATAGATAAGTAGTAGGTAGGTAGGTAGGTAGGTAGGTAGGTAGGTAGTAGGTAGAAAGGTAGGTAGGTAGATAGATAGATAGATAGATAGATGGATAGATAGTTAGATAGTTAGATAGACAGACATATAGATAGATATATAAATAGATAGTTAGACAGACAGAGATAGATAAATAGATAGGTAGATAGATAGATAGATAGATAGATGGATAGATAGAGATAGATAGAATGATAGACAGACAGATATATAGATATATATTTAGAGAGAGAGAGAGAGAGGAAATACAAAATAAATGCGTGTTTTGTTTAATTCGCCATGCACTAAGTTAATTCAAAATGGCTGCAATGGCACAAATAAGTTCCACGTTTTTTTTTTGTTTTTTTAAAGGATATTTAAAGCTATGAGCTGACTAAAGAGAAAAATAGGATTTTTGTAATTTCGATCAGGAAAGAAACAAATGATAATAATAATAATAAAAATAAACAGAAGAAATTGAAAGGCGAAAATGCTGTACAAGAGAGGAAATAAACTAAATGAAATGTATATTCGGGGAAAAAGGGGCCTTAAAATACATAAATTCAAGAACATTTTCTGGTTCATTCATTTTCTCTACTACTACTACTACTACTACTACTACTACTACTACTACCACCACCACCACCACTACTACTACTACTACTACTACTAACTATTTCATCAACAAGAAACAGTTATAATTGCTCAACTATTCGCAATATTGAAGAGTCGGAATAATAATAATAATAATAATAATAATAATAATAATAATAATAATAATAAAGGTTTTAGCACCTGTAGAGTACAAATCAAGACATGACAGAGTTGGCCAATATCTACACTGGATAAAGTGTCAGCATTATAAAATCAAATCTGCTGACAAAACAAATGGTACAAGCGCCACCTTGAGGATGTAACCGAAGGAGGAAATGTAACTGTTCTTTGGGACTTCCCATTATCTACAGACCGGACCACCAAGACAAATAAACCAGATATTGTTGTGAAAGACCGAAACAATGAAGTCTGTTTATTAATTGACATGAGCATACCCTGTGACCATGATATCTCGGCAAAAGAATTTAAGCTCAGAAAATATAAAGATCTGCTAATCGAAATCGAAAAGACGTGGCATCTCAAGACGGTTACAATACCAGTGATTATAGGAACATTTGGAATAATCGAAAAAGGAACTGAAAATTATTTAAGAATGATCCCTGGCTTACCATTCATACAGGAAGTGCAAAAGATTGTCATAACTGGTACGTCACACGTATTGAGGGGAGCATTGTCGCTGTGAGTTTTCACTCCCTTTTCCCCTTTTATTTTCTTTCTTTACATTTTTATTTTATATTTTTAGGTTTTCCTCTCTGTCTTTCTTCCCCATTTTCTCTATCACATGACTTTGTAAATGGACATTTCGGTTTGTTTATTTTCACGGCCTACCAATGTACACAGTGCGTTTCACTGCCCTAGGCATCAGGAAGACACTCGGAAAGAAATGTAAATAGGATTGAAAGATGATAAAATAATAATAATAATAATAATAATAATAATAATAATAATAATGATGATGATGATGATGATGATGATGATGATGATGATGATGATGATGATGGTGATGATGAATGATGATAATAATAATAATAATAATAATAATAAAATAATAGTAATGATGATAATAATAATAATAGTAGTAGTAGTAGTAGTGGTAGTAGTAGTAGTAGTAGTAGTAGTAGTAGTAGTAGTAGTAGTAGTAGTAGTAGTAGTTACCAGACGTCTAAAGAAATCTGGTCGTCTTGCCCCAGTCGGGGCATACACGATAACTAGCCTGAAAGTATGTTCTTCGCTGCCTGTCACGTCCAGAACCACCCACTTACCATCCGGATACAAGAAAATCGTCTGTATTGCAAGATTCAGATTTTTCCGAACCATCACGGCAACTCCACTTCCCGCTTCCGGACGACTTGAAGATGCGTACACTTCGTAGTCACCGAAAATGGGTTGGTAGACCCCGTGAGTCGCAAAGTACGGTTTCATTAATGGCCACCACGTCGACATTCAGTGCCCTGGTGTCGTTAAGCAGGGCACCCCGCTTCCAAGATGATCCCCAGGTCACGTACATTCAAGCTGCATATTCTGTGTACGACCATTTTATCGGAAATAGAAAAGAATAGAAAGGGAAAACTTACTTGGTTTTGTTTGGTAAGGTGGATTGCCCGTCCCTCTTGGTGGCTTGAGGTGTTTCCCACAGTAAATCACTAAGAATTCTCTTGACGATATTACCCCAATTTCCTGTAAATGGATAGGCAAATGTAAATGAGTAGAGAACTTGGCAAATGGTGCCAATATTGTCATATTGAATAAGAGAGACAAATACAGACAGATCATTGATGTAGTCATACCAAAAGACATGAATGTTGTGAGTAAAGAGGTTGAAAAAATCACCAAGTACTCCGAATTGGAAGTGGATATGGTAAGACTGTATTTAATGCGAGAGGGTAATGTATAAGTGATACCAGTGGTGATTGGAGCGTTGAAACGTTAAGACTTCTTAAGTTAACTGGAAATCTTATGCATGATTGAATTCTTGCAAAAAGCAAGCCTTATTGGGCACAGCGCACATCTTAAGGAAAGAGATCCTTGTTGTGACTTGACAGATGACTAAAGACTCCGGTGCATTTTTACCTACACGGTTTCACGAAGGTATAATAACAATAATAATAATAATAATAATAATAATAATAATAATAATAATAATGATGATAGTACTAGTACTAGAAGTAATGGCAGCAGCACTAGCAGCAGCAGCAGCAGCAGTAGTAGTAGTAGTAGTAGTAGTAGTAGTAATGGAAGAAAGAAAAGTCGATAGATATGACAGGTTAGCTTGGGAAGTTAAGCAGTTGTGGTCGCTGAAAAAGGTGGTAGTAGTACCAATAATTGTCAGAACCCTGGGGACTATGAGTAAAAATATATGTATATATACATGTATATAATATATATACGTATGTATATAATATATATACGTATGTATATAATATATATACGTATGTATATAATATATATACGTATGTATATAATATATATATATAATTATATAGACACACAGAACATACATATATGCACCATACAGATACGTCGTAACAGTTGATTGCTAAACTTTAATACAAGCAATATACATCATTATGTATGTACGTGTGTGTATGTGTGTCCATACATATGAAATATATTATATACAAGTCTGTGCTTTGTGTATATTGTAAAGATATCTCACCTTTCAGGTAATGTGTTTGATCAGCTGTGAATTGTATCACCGCTGGAATAAGATGTTCCACAGTGTAAACTATAACATCAACAAGATGAATAAATAAATACAGACATTCACACCTCACACACACACACACAGAGACCTATGTATTTGTTTATGTTTGTACACATTTATATTATACACACCCATGTGTGTGTGTGTGATAAACATATGTACTTATATGCATTTACATATACTGAATATAAACATGTTTATATACATAATTATGTATATGTAAGTATATATACATATGAACGTATGTATATATAGGTATACACACACACACACACACACACACACATATATATATATATATATATATATATATATATAAAGAGAAAGAGAGAAGTGAAAGGGGTATGTATGTATGTGCGTATGTATATGCATATATATATATATTATCTCACATCAGATACACAGAATTATAGGTATACAGACAACTACGGGTACACATATATATACACACACACATATATATATATATACACACACATACACATTCATATACACAAACTGCATACACACACACACTCACCACATATTCACGCACAAAACACAGTCATCCACCCACAAGCATAAATCCGATACTTCATTTCTCGTACATATAAACAAAGGATGGCGGAGTATTTGGTATATTGTACCGAACGCGTGAAGGGGCAAAGTGATGGCGTTATCTCAATTCTACGTGGAATATTAATTATCTTGTTACAACATCGCTATACGAAAACATGTTTACCATTGAAGTTCTTGACATACAGTTTTTCTCTGCGCCTCCTTATATCTATCTATGTATGTATCTCTCTCTCTCTCTCTCTCTCTCTATCCCTCTATCTATCTATCTATCTATCTATCTATCTATCTATCTATCTATCCATTTATCTGCTCAGCTTATCTATTTCTCTCTCTTTCTATGTCTTAGACGTAAGGATCATAGATATTACGTTTACATCGTGTGTCAGGAGTTAACTCTTCCGGATATTCTTTCGCTGTATTGACTTATATCGTAGCCCCACAATTCTTGGTTGAGCACCTTTAGTGAAATAATCCTTTATACTATAGAGATAAATTTTGGAATTTTAGGAAGGGACTTCTCCATTACACCAACCCCAGCGCTCATCTGGTATTTATTTCATCGACCCCGAAAATACGAAAAGCTAAGATGACATCGGCGGAATTCGAACTCAGAATGTAAAGCCAGAAAAAAATACTGCGAAGCACTTCGTCTGACATGCTAATGATTCTGCCTGCTCGGCGCCTTCCTTTGTTGAAATAACACTAATTAGAATTGAGACGTAACCTCGGATTACCTATTCGTGATAACCAACATGTTCACATGACTGTTTGCCCTCCTCGTTCACTCTCTCTCTCTCTCTCCCCTCTTAATATATATATATGTCTTCCCTCTTCATATATATATATATATATATATATATATATAGATATCCTATTCTATCTATCTATCTACCTCTGATATATATATTATATATATATATATATATATATATATAGAGAGAGAGAGAGGATGTATCATTAGATATCCTATTCTTCGGGTATCTCTTTTATGTTATATATTATATATATATATATTTATTTATGTATGTATATATTCATATATATACACTTATACTCATATACATACATAAACACATATACACTCTCTTGCATACATGCACGGAATTACCCATTTGTCTGTCAATGTATCTATACGTCTAGTAGTCACTCTCCCAATCTCTCTCTCTCCAATCTCTCTATATCTCTATCTATCTATCTATCTATCTATCTATCTATCTATCTATCTATCTATCTATCTATCTATCTATCTATCTTTCTATCTATCTCTCAGATATTTTCTCTTCTCCCTCTCCCTCTATATTTATATATAAACATTATCTCCGGTTCTTCCGTTAAGCAAATATTCTATCTGAATGAAAGACTATCGCCACCTCAGCATTGTTATCGGATCAAGTGCTTATGAAAATATATTATAGTCTCCTCTGTTGCAATATAAACGTCTACGTGTGTACATATGTATCTATGTATGTATCATTTATGCATTATTTTTACTCAATTTATTATTATTATTATTATTATTATTATTATTATTATTATTATTATTATTATTGTTATTATATAACTGTTCAACATTTGGTAGATTGAGGCAAATTACTACTTCGTCACCTGCTGTGCCTCCTTGTTGCTGAGAGTGTGTGCAGCGTCGGGTGTTCTTTTCTGCTGTTGGGAGTGTGCGAACTCTTCTCGGTATTGGCGGCGAGCTGGCAGAATCGTTAGCACGCCGGGCGAAATGCTTAGCCGTATTTCGTCTCCCGCTTTCGTTCTGAGTTCAAATTCCGCCCAGGTCGATTTTGCCTTTCATCCTTTCGGGGTCGATTAAATAAGTACCAGTTATGCACTGGGGTCGATATAATCGACTTAATCCGTTTGTCCTTTCCTTGTTTGTCCCCTCTGTGTTTATTCCCTTGTGGGTAGTAAAGAATAGAAATAGGTATTCGTCTGCCGCTACGTTCTGAGTTCAAATCCGCCCGGGTCGATTTCGCCTTTCATCCTTTCGGGGTCGATTAATAAGTACCAGTTACGCACTGGGGTCGACAATCGACTTAATCCGTTTGTCTGTCCTTGTTTGTCCACTCTGTGTTTATTCCCTTGTGGGTAGTAAAGAAATAGGTTATTTCGTCTGCCGCTACGTTCTGAGTTCAATTCCGCCAGGTCGATTCTGCCTTCTCCTTTCGGGGTCGATTAAATAAGTACAGTTACGCACTGGGGTCGACATAATCGACTTAATCCGTTTGTCTGTCCTTGTTTGTCCCCTCTTGTTTATTCCCTTTGGGTAGTAAAGAAATAGAAATAGGTATTTCGTCTGCCGCTACGTTCTGAGTTCAAATTCCGCCCAGGTCGATTCTGCCTTTCATCCTTTCGGGGTCGATTAAATAAGTACCAGTTATGCACTGGGGTCGATATAATCGACTTAATCCGTTTGTCTGTCCTTGTTTGTCCCCTCTGTGTGTAGCCACTTGTGGACAATAATGAAACAGGTATTGTACTGTGTTAGTTCTTTTTCCTTGAGGTGTGGTGCTGTCTTTTGCTGTGTTACTGTTTATATTGCGTGTTGAATGTGTAATGCTTTGGTTTT
>NW_021827601.1:0-10261 GCF_006345805.1 Octopus sinensis | reverse complement strand
CAGTAATTCATATTTAAAAATAATTTGTTTCCTTTTATACATTTCCGCATGTGAATGCAAACGTTCACAAACGTACAGACTCTGACATACACATGTATACGTATATCGCCATCATTCACACTTAATCATAATCATACACTTACGCGCGCAAGCACGCACAAAAACACAAATAAATATATGTATCTATGTAGATACGTATATATAAAAATCTATATTTATATACATACACATATATATAAATATATAGATATGTATATATATATAGATATTATATATATATATATATATATATATATATATATATATATAGGTGTGTAAGTAAACTGTGTGTGTTTGTACGTATAAATAAATATATATATATATAGTTATATATATCGACAAACATATATATATATATATAATATATACACATGCATGTGAACTAACACAGACACCACACTCCCACACACGTTTAATCTGATAGCTGGGTTTTCTTTTTCCTGATAGAGCACATTTATTTTATGCAAACTATAATACTTGATTAAATAATGATGATGATGATGATAATAACAATAATAATAATAATAATAATAATAATAATAATAATAATAATAATAATAATAATAATAATAGAAATAATAATAATAAGAAGAAGAATAATAATAATAATGATAATAAAAATAATGATAATAACAATAATAATAACAACAACAACAAAAACAAAAATAATAATATTGATGATAATAATAATAACAATAATAATAACAACAACAACAAAAACAATAATAATAATAATGATGATAATATTAATGATAATGATAATAATAATAATAAGATGGAATAGGTGGAGGACGAATTGGAGAAGAAGAGGAAGAACAACAACCACAGCAACAGCTACTACAATAATAATGATGACAATAACAAGAATAATAATTATGATGATGATGATGATGATGATGATGATGAGGTTGGCCGTAGTGGTCGTGATGACGATAATCATAATGATGATGATGATAATGATATAAGTTATAAAGCATAAATGAGATAAATGCAATGTAAAATACATGATAAAATTTAAAAAGTAAACACAGAATATATCGATCCCAGTAGAGATCAATTGACGAGATCTGAAGCCATGTTTCTGGACTGCGGGCTTTACTATTCGAAACGACCAACCTACCAAAACAACAACCCACCCCATAACTGTGACTCAAAATATGACCTCGTCTGCTCTTCCTCTTTCTTCTAATATCAACAATATATGCAAAAATACAATGCAGGGAAAAACTAGGAAAATATCTATTAAAAAAAAATAATGAATATAGTTACAGTAACAACGATGGTATCATTGTTAACAAATGGGCGAAAAAAAGCCTTCAGCCAGTCAGGAAAATGCTAGAAAGGACAGCTAAACAGGAGTGGCTGTGTGGTAAGTAGCTTGTTTACCAACCACATGGTTCCGGGTTCAGTCCCACTGCGTGGCACCTTGGGCAAGTTCTTCTACTATAGCCTCGGGCCGAACAAAGCCTTGTGGTGGATTTGGTAGACGGAAACTGAAGAAGCCCGTCGTATATATGTATTATATATGCGTGTGTGTGTTTTGTGTGTCTGTGTTATCCCCCCAACATCACTTGACAACCGATGCTGGTGTGTTTATGTTCCCGTTACTTAGCGGTTCGGCAAAAGAGACCGATAGAATAAGTACTGGGCTTACAAAAAGAATAAGTCCCGGGGTCGAGTTGCTCGATTAAAGGCGGTGCTCCAGCATGGCCACAGTCAAATAACTGAAACAAGTAAAAGAGTAAAAGAGAGAGTAAATATTTCTAGCCACATATTCCTGTATTTCATGAAGAAATTTTATGGTTCATAATGTATGATTGAAACATTTATCCTTTACTTTTCATTTGTTTCAGTCATTAAAATAAGGTCATTCTGGGGCACCACATTGAAGTACTTATTGTCAAATGAATGGACTCCAGTATTTATATTTTTAAGCAATCTTGAAATTGAATACAGAATGTGACTGTATTATCACCGATAGAATATATTATCACAGAGGCATATTCCAAGGAGACAGCCTCTACTCTCTTTACTCTTTTACTTGTTTCAGTCATTTGACTGCGGCCATGCTGGAGCACCGCCTTTTTTTAATCGAGCAACTCGACCCCGGGACTTATTCTTTGAAAGCTCAGTACTTATTGTATCGGTCTCTTTGGCCGAACCGCTAAGTGACGGGGATATAAACACACCAGCATCGGTTGTCAAGTGATGTTAGGGGGACAAACACAGACACACACACATACATATATACGACGGGCTTCTTTCAGTTTCCGTCTACCAAATCCACTCACAAGGCTTTTGTCGGCCTGAGGCTATAGTAGAAGAACACTTGCCCAAGGTGCCACGCAGTGGGACTGAACCTGGAACCATGTGGTTGGTAAACAAGCTACTTACCACACAGCCACTCCTGCGCCTAAATATTTCTAGTCACATATTACTGTATTTCATTAAGAAATTTTATGGTTGGTAATGTATATGATGAAACATTTATCCTTTACTTTTCATTTGTTTCTGTCATTAAAATAAGGTCATTCTGGGGCACCACATTGAAGTACTTATTGTCAAATGAATGGACTCCAGTATTTATATTTTTAAGCAATCTTGGAATTGAACACAAAATGTGACTGTATTATCGCCGATAGAATATATTATCAGAGAGGCATATTCCAAGGAGACAGCCTCTACTCTCTTTACTCTTTTACTTGTTTCAGTCATTTGACTGCGGCCAGGCTGGAGCACCGCCTTTTTTTAATCGAGCAACCCGACCCCGGGACTTATTCTTTGAAAGCCCAGTACTTATTGTATCGGTCTCTTTTGCCGAACCGCTAAGTGACGGGGATATAAACATATAAACAGTGAAGTACACCGCTTCTACCTAAAACAAAAAGAAGGCGGCGGAAGTTTAGCCTCGATCCCAAATGCCTTAGAATGTTGTATCATGTCCCTTCGGCAACATCTTTTAACCACCAAGTGTAGAAGTGCATCTCTTGACCAAGTTGGCATACATGAGGCTGATAAAATAATATGGCTTGGAAGGCAGCTCCATAAGCAGAAGAAAATGCATGGATATGTTATTAGAAAACATCGATCACCAAAGCAGTTTCTCATGGACCAATAACCGGATTACTACTTCCCACTCTGAAGGGAATACGATTGCAATCCAGGAAGAGGAAGTATCAGCCATGTACCTGATGCACAACCAATGCAGACTTTGTGGAATTCACACTGGAGATATCATCCACGTCATAAACAGTTGTCCGTAAATGTCTTCACGGTATTATCTACCGATGGGACATGTTGTTGTCGGTAGGACACTCTATAGTAAAATCTGTTGGAAGGATTATCTCTAGGATATAAGTATCCACAATGTAGTAGAATCCATAGCCACTCATAATAAAAAGGAATAATGGTGTAATATACCAGTGAAGACCTCAATAAAATCTAAGCCCAACAGATCTGATAGAATGATTTGGGATAGAGAAGGGAAACTGTGTACAGTTGTGGAAATTACCTGCCCATCGGATGTTAACATAAAACCGAAGATCAGTGAAAAAGAGAACATCTATAAAGAACTCTTTACTCTCTTTTTACTTGTTTTAGTCATTTGACTGCGGCCATGCTGGAGCACCGCCTTTAATCGAGCAACTCGACCCCGGGACTTATTCTTTTGTAAGCCCAGTACTTATTCTATCGGTCTCTTTTGCCGAACCGCTAAGTGACCGGGACATAAACACACCAACATCGGTTGTCAAGCAATGCTAGGGGGGCAAATATAGACACACAAACACACACAAGCATATATACATATACATATATATGACGGGCTTCTTTCAGTTTCCGTCTACCAAATCAACTCACAAGGCTTTGGTCGGCCCGAGGCTATAGTAGAAGACATTTGCCCAATGTGCCACACAGTGAACTGAACCCAGAACCATGTGGTTGGTAAAACAAGCTACTTACCACACAGCCACGCCTGCGCCTACTGCACATATTTAGAAATAAATACTAGGCTTATAGAGAATAATTCTTGGAGCCAATTTGTTCGATTAAAAGCGGTACTCCAGCTTGGCCGTAGTAAAATGACTGGGAGAAATAAAAGAATAAAAGAATGTATGTACGTTTATTAATTCCTTCTGCAAGATTCCTGATATAAAATCCTGTGATGAAACAAATATTGTTGTATTTCGGGACGCTAATCTTTTTTGTTTTTTGCCAAATAAACACACGAACTATATATTTTTTCTTCGCTCGTTTATTACTGTTTTATTTTTACTTGTTTCAGTCATTTGACTGCGGCCATGCTGGAGCACCACCTTTTAGTCGAGCAAGTCGACCCCAGGACTTATTCTTTGGAAGCCTAGTACTTATTATATCGGTCTCTTAGGCCGAACCGCTATGTAACGGGGACGTAAACATACCAGTTGTCAAGCGATGTTGAGGAGACAAACACAGACACACAAACACAACACACATATACATACATATATATATATATATATATATATATATATATATATATATATATATATATATATATATATATATATATATATACAAATATACGACAGGCTTCTTTCAGTTTTCGTCTACCAAATCCACTCACAAGGCTTTGGTTGGCCCGAGGCTATAGTAGAAGGCAGTTTCCCAAGGTGCAACGCAGTGGGACTGAACCCGGAACCGTGTGGTTGGTAAGCAAGCTACTTCCCACACAGCAACTCCTGCGCCTGTTCTTATATTATTATTTTCAACTCCTGTCTCTTGTCCGGAAATCATTCGTCACACATCATTCACCTCTTCAGCAACACTTTTCGTATTCGAGTATGTTCTTTGTCCCGGTTACTAAATTTTGTTATTCTAAGATGTGTATCTTTATGTGCGCTTGTATTTGTGTGTGTGTGTGTGTGTCCGTGTATGCATGTGTGTATGTGTGTGTATATATATTTGTGTCTCTTTCTTTTTTTTCTTTTCTCTCTCTCTTACTTGTTTCAGTCATTTGACTGCGGCCATGCTGGAGCACCGCCTTTTTTTAATCGAGCAAATCGACCCCGGGAATTATTCTTTGTAAGCCCAGTACTTATTCTATTGTACTCTTTTGCCGAACCGCTACGTGACGGGGAAACAAACACACCAGCATCGGTTGTGGGACAAACACAGATACCAAACACACACATACGTACATACATACATACATAACATACATACATACATACATACATACATACATACATACATACATATATATATATATATATATATATATATATATATATATATATATATTATACATATATATACATATATATATATATATATATATATATATATATATATTATATATACATATACGACAGGCTTTTTTCGGTTTCCGTCTACCAAATCCACTCACAAGGCATTGGTCGGCCCGGGGCTATAGCAGAAGACACTTGCCCAAGATGCCACGCAGTGGGACTGAACCCGGAACCACGTGATTGGTTAGCAAGCTACTTACCACACAGCACCCAGCAGTAGTGTGGTCTTCCTCTCAACCCCATCCTGACATCCCATTGTACTGCTGCTTTCCTAAGAACCCCCACAAAAAAATGATACAGTTTCTGTATTACCTTGTGTAAGTGTGTTCGCCCACGCTGTTGCCTTCGTGGTAGTTGTTGTTCTTGTTATTACTGTTATTGCTATCGTTGTCACGGCTGCTGCTGTCATTGTTAATTGTGTACTTGACATTGATTTGGCCGTCCATGGAATTTCTTGTGTGTATGTTCGTGTGTGTATGGGTTCGCTTCATATGTTCTGTGTATCTTTGCCTTTTACATAGTTTCATTTATTATTTCACAGGTATTTGAAAAATCTATATATATAAAACTCAACTTGTGTATCTGTGTGCGTGTCTCTGTGTTTAACTTCCCGGCACACCTTCTCCTAGCCAATACATCTTAGAACCACCAAAAATGGGTCACTTAAAGTTTAGGCGAATGAAAATTGAACTGCGCTATTTCTGTTCCGAAATTCATCTCGCAAGTGCAAATATTGATAATGTGTTTGTTTAGGCATTATTCCATGCATTACACAGCCAGTTGTTTGACGTGATCTGTGTACTTTACTCAGTCAGCTGTTTGACGTGAACTGTGTACTTTACTCAGTCAGCTGTTTGACGTGAACTGTGTTCACCACGCGTGCAAGCATGCGTAAATTGCATGAAAAATAAAAAATCAAGATATAAAATTGAATCGCCGTAAACATTGTAGAAATTCGGCAAAGAAATGAATTTTCGGGATTAGCCTGGAGATTGTTTCGTATTATCGTTTTGAAATTTGTGAAAACTAACCAATTGCTTTCATAACATTGTAAACGCTTTGATTAAATGTGACCATTTTGCGTTGAGTCTGCAGTTTATCACGTTCCTTAACCAAATTTTAGCAAGCCGGATTTTTGATCATCACATCATCGCCAGCGACTCCCTGAAACTCTCCCCTGAAATCCCCGTTGAGAAATACTGATCTAAAAGAATAATTCAACAATGCAATTATTTGATCAACAAAAATTTATGAAACGCTTCTACGTACTTCCTATTGAGGAAATGGAACACATAAGCGCAAAAATAGAGGGCATTAAATGCTTGATCTTCAAACCAAAATAATTGAATTTTTATTGAACTTCATCCAAGTTTAGCTTAATTCGCGCGTGCATAGAACGCACGAGCGCACGAGCCGGGCAATACTACTAGTATATCTATATATTTATTTATTTGTCTATTTATATATTTGCTTATTTATTGTTATATTTATACAAGTATATACAAAGCGCAGGAGTGGCTGTGTGGTAAGTAGCTTGCTAACCAACCACATGGTTCTGGGTTCAGTCCCACTGCGTGGCATCTTGGGCAAGTGTCTTCTGCTATAGCCCCGGGCCGACCAATGCCTTGTGAGTGGATTTGGTAGACGGAAACTGAAAGAAGCCTGTCGTATATATATATATATATATGTATGTGTGTGTGTGTTTTTGTGTTGTCCCCCTAGCATTGCTTGACAACCGATGCTGGTGTGTTTACGTCTACGTCCCCTCACCTAGCGGTTCGGCAAAAGAAACCGATAGAATAAGTACTGGCTTACAAAGAATAAGTCCCAGGGTCGATTTGCTCGACTAAAGGCGGTGCTCCAGCATGGCCGCAGTCAAATGACTGAAACAAGTAAAGGAAAAGAATATCTATTTCTCAAAGGTAACACAGGTAAATGCATATATGTCTATTGTGTGTGTATTAACCTGTATGTCTATGCGTATTATTTACGATTTTCTTTCTTTTTCCTTCTCTATTCTCATTCCTTCTCTCTTTAATCATGTGGTGTGGTGGTGGGTGTTACTGTCTCATTCGTGTATATAGCTAGTTTGTTTACGTACTTCATATTGTTTGGACAGTTGGTGATGTGATGTACCCAAATATATACATATATATGGTGATGTGCTGTACCCAAATATATACACACACACACACACACATATATATATATATATATATATATATATTATATGGAAGCACTCCGTCGGTTACGATGATGAGGGTTCCGGTTGATCCGAATCAACGGAACAGCCTGCTCGTGAAATTAACGTGTAAGTGGCTGAGCACTCCACAGACACGTGTACCCTTAACGTAGTTCTCGGGGATATTCAGCGTGACACAGAGAGTGACAAGGCCGGCCCTTTGAAATACAGGTACAACATAAACAGGAAGTAAGAGTGAGAGAAAGTTGTGGTGAAAGAGTGCAGCAGGGATCACCACCATCCCCTGCCAGAGGCTCGTGGAGCTTTTAGGTGTTTTCGCTCAATAAACACTCACAACGCCCGGTCCAGGATTCGAAACCGCGATCCTATGACCGCGAGTCCGCTGCCCTAACCATTGGGCATTGTCCCTCCACATATATATATATATATATATATATATATATATATATATATATACATATAATATATATATCTACTATATATATATATATATATACATATATATATATATATATATATACATATATATATATATCTATATATATATATATATATATATTACATATATATATATATATATAATACATATATATATATATATATATATATATATATACATATATATATATATATACATATATATATATATTATATACATATATATATATATATACATATATATATATATACATATATATATATATATACTATATATATATATATATATATATATATAGATGTAATATATATAAAAGAAAGTTTACGAAAATAAACAAAAGACCAAGACAGGCAGTTTACAAGCCAACATATGTATTAGTATAGCGCTCAGGAGTAGAAAAAGTATTTTACGTTTCGAGCCTACGCTCTTCTGCAGAAAGGTACTCAGAAAAAAAACAAGGAGAGAAAAAAATGTGTGTAGATCTATCATATATATATATATATATATATATATTTATGCGTGTGCTTGTGAGTCGGTGAATGTGTCTGGTGTGAGTGGGTGTGTATGATAGCGTCCAGAAAAAGATGTATTCATTAGACAGAGAATTACCAACAATACAAAAAGAAATTAAGTCATACAGCGGAACACATTCAAATTTCCTTAACATATTTTCCCAACTAATACGGAGGAATATTGATATGGACAAGGCGGCGAGCTGGCAGAAACGTTAGCACGCCGGGCGAGATGCTTAGCGGTATTTCGTCTGAACTACGTTCTGAGTTCAAATTCTGCCGAGGTCGACTTTACCTTTCATCCTTTCGGGGTCGATTAAATAAGAACCAGTAACGCCTGGAGTCGATGTAACCAATTTAATCCGTTTGTCTGTCCTTGTTTGTCCCCTCTGTGTTTAGCCCCTTGTAGGTAGTAAAGAAATATGTATTTTGTCTGTCTTTCCTTCTAAGTTCAAATTCCGCCGAGGTCGACTTTGCCTTTCATCCTTTCGCAGTCGATCATTTAAGTACCAGTTATGTACTGAGGTGAATGTAATCGACTCGTTCCTTCCTCCAAAATTTCGAGCCTTGCGCTTCCAGTAGACAAGAAAAAAATATTGATATGAACACAATATGTTACAAAGCGGATGATGAGTGCAGCATTCTCATTGGTTAACCAAAATATTGTTTGATATCAACGCATTGAAGCAATGTTTAGCAAAACAAAAATAAATTCTTATGAATTTTTGTGGCAATAAATCTAACACTAATGATTTCGTTTTGAACAGGCAATAATTAGATACATACACACAAGCACACAACCATATATTTTGGTGAGTGCATACACCCACCGAAGATATAGAATGCATTCATGCCCAAATCTACGCTCAGGAACCTATTTATGCAAAGCGTATTCACTAGCACAGCCAGGTAATCTGCAGCTGCACGTGCAATCAATCACATATGTACGCGCTTATACACAGAAAATGCACATATACACAAATATGCCCATTGTTTCACGTATACGTATGCGTAAGACGATAAAAGCACACTCTAATGTGTATATGCATATCTATATATTATGCAAGCATGTATGTATATATATGTGTGTGTGTGTGTAAATATATATATATTATACATATATATATACATATATATATATACATATATGCATATATATATATACATATATATACATATACCCCCCCCACACACACACATATATATATATATATACGTATATGTATATACATACATATAAATATACATACCGGTGTGTCTGTCAGCATATATGCATCATATATATATATATATATGTGTGTGTGTGTGTGTGTGTGTGTGTGTATGTGTATATATATGCATGTATGTTTACACATATATAGCTATATATACCGGTATGCACCCGCTTAAGTGCATCCATACTCATGCATACTGTGTGTACATGTATATATTTAACCACATGCATCGTAATAAATTTGTTCATAAAACGTAAAACAAAGGGATACGTGATTGAACACACCTTCCCACATATACCTTGTTATTCCGATGCCAGTTCTTCTGTTTTGACTTACATAATTACATGATTTACATAAAATAACATAAAATAACATGAAATACATTTATCCAAGTAAAACAAGCCAAAATATTATTCTTCGATATAGTATCAATGCTGAGGGAGACTAGATTACTTGACTCTCTCTTTACTCTTTTACTCTTTTACTTACTTCAGTCGTTTGACTGCGGCCATGCTGGCCACCGCATTTAGTCGAGCAAATCGACCCCGGGACTAATTCTTTGTAAG
>NW_021827600.1:7500-10233 GCF_006345805.1 Octopus sinensis | reverse complement strand
AACCACTATGTGGACACCCTTATGGTAGAAATAGATCCGCTATGTCTTACCACTAAGAAATATTCTCAAGAAAAAGTTTGCAAAAGACCATAGCGGATCTATTTCTAGCATAAGGATGTCCACATAGAGGTTTCACTCTAATATGTATATAATACAATTTTACTGAACCTTCAGTTTTTATTATATGCTAGACCACTGGTGTGAAATTGATGTCAATTAAATTAATATCTAATTGTTCACCCTCACTTTAAATTTATATATATATATATATGAATATATGTATATATATGTTTGTATATTTGTATATATGGATATAATGATACATCTATATGAGGAACAGGCTTTTCTCATAAATACGTATATTAAAAACCCGACTGTTTTCTAGTGGTTTTTCTTCTGCAGTTTTTGTCATATTCTTATGTGCATTCCTTGCAGTTTGTTCGGAACTGTAAGTTTCTGAACTCCATCATCGAAATTTTTAAATCTTCGTAGTCTCAGCTTCAAGATGGTGGTAAGTTGGTGCCCGTTGTTTCTTGTTTACCATTGGCATAGCCAATGTGATTGGTTAGACACAACCGGTCTGTTTGCATTATCGACCACTTGAGTTATATACTATCAGTTAAGTGTGTATTTACACTTGCATCTAGTATATATTGTTCAAGTCTTTATTTCAGCGTTAGTGGATTAGACATCTACAGAAATACATAGACTGTCTACTATCAAGGAACAGCAATATATTAATAATATACCTTTATCCTGAACATGTGGCTGAGATGGTCTAGAAATGAGCTGCATGGTGGCTTTTGAAATTTATATATATGTATGTATGTATGTATGTATGTATGTATGTATGTATGTATGTATGTATATACATACATACATACATATATATGTATGTATGTATGTATATATGTATGTATGTATGTATATATATATATATATATATATATATATCCATGTATATATATATACGTATATGCATATACATATATATATGTATATATATATATATGTATGTATGTGTGTGTGTGTATGTGTTTGTCCCCCCAACATCGCTTGACAACCGATACTGGTGTGTTTACGTCCTCGTACCTTAGCGGTTCGGCAAAACAGACCGATAGAGTAAGTACTAGGCTTACAAAGAATAAGTCCTGGGGCTCGATTTGCTCGACTAAAAGGCGGTGCTCCAGCATGGCCACAGTCAAATGACTGAAACAAGTAAAAGATATATATACAAATACATGAGTATATAGATATAGATATAGACAGATAGATAGATAGATAGATAGATAGATAGATAGATAGATAGATAGATAGATAGATAGATAGATAGATAGATAGATAGATAGGTAGATAGATAGATAGATAGATAGATAGATAGATAGATAGATAGATAGATAGATAGATAGATAGATAAATAGATATGTTTCTTTATTAGCCACACAGGGCTGCACACAGACGGGACAGATTACAAAGTAGAGCTTTTCTTTTTGGGAGAAAAGAAGAAAAGAAAAAAAAGAAAAAGGAAAGAACAGAAAAAAACGATCAATAGGGATCGTGTATCACAGAAATGTCATGATGTAAAGTGTAAAGGGGGAAGCAGATAGGGTGTATCCGTGGAAAGTAAAGCCTACGGAAAAGACCACGGTAACCTCGGTCAATAATGTCACCTGTTAAAACATTTGTTTGCAAGTAGGTAACCCTCTGTTTTAAATTTTTCCGGGTTCATAGGATTATGTTCAAGGTGGCGTCGTCATTCATAAGTGCCATCCTTGCTATAGATAGACAGACATTGACTGGCGAATGAGATGGCAATAGCCTCTGGATTATTTTTCATAAAATACATTATTGCTCTTCCCACTTCTCTTCCGCAATGACGCTTGAATAGATTTATCATCCTCTTCCTCTTCATCTTCATAGCTACCACAGTTTACCAAACACAAATGCCATATTTCTGCCACAAAAGATTTCCAATATTACAAATTGACTGTCACCAGAGAAACCATCACATCACACCATGACTGTTACAAGCATTCAAGGAACTTGGGGCGTTAAGAGCTCTAACCGAAAGGGAGAGAACTCAATGTGTCGTGATAATTTACAGAAACTGTAGCTAAACGATCCTCACATCACAGCCTAACGCCTTAAAACAACGAAGAGAAATACAGAACGACCGATGAAGCCCCAGATATACTAAACCAGAATAATAAACGGAATGGTCATGTCTGAAACGTCGTTTTCATAAGTAAGTTCAAACAGGGGGAAAATCTGCTGCTGAACAGCAACGAAATATAATAATAATAATAATAATAATAATAATAATAATAATAATAATTTTTTTTATTCATTTATTAGACATTCACTAGTACAACACCAAAAAAAAAAAACTAATATATGGCACACTAGGCATAACAACAATGTGAACTTCCAACCTGTTGTCTCTTAAGTTCTCTGGGTGAGACTTGGAGCCAACTTGTACAAACATAAAGCAAAAGTCAAACATATAATAATAATAACAATAATAATAATAATAATAATAATAATAATAATAATAAAATAATAATAATAATAATAATAATATAATGATAATAATGGTAATAATATGATGGCATGCGCTGCTCTCTCACTCAATAATTGTTTTGGGTTTACCCACAAGACGAGCAATATTGAGTGGAAGAAATTAGTCGATGCTATTGATCCCAGTTATATAACTGGTACTTTAATGTATCGACT
>NW_021827600.1:0-2500 GCF_006345805.1 Octopus sinensis | reverse complement strand
TTCTTCAGGTGAATGAAGAGTAAAACTTAACCTTTAGAATTTTTCACATAAATAGAACATAATGCATATTGATTCTCCAATCTTAGTTACAGCTGAGAGATTCTATCGGATCCTGAGAATTTATAATACACACACACACAACACACACACACTATACATATATAATATATATATATATATATATATATATATATATGTATGTATGTATGTGTATGTATGTATGTATGTATATATATATATATAAACACCATATGTGTGATATGTATATATATACACATATGTATATGTATATATATATATATATACATATGTATATGTATGAATGCATGTATAAAGGGTGTGCTTGTGTTTGCATGTATGAGTATGTATATGTATATATAGGTATTGTGCTTTTAGTGTTTATACACAGCGGTTTGAAGTTTCATATTCTGAATTATTTCCGTACGCTCATCAGACGATAATGCAAACCCGTTCGACAAGAATATATGAATACTCCCGTGGAACAGCTGTGTTTATTCGCCTGATGATTAGTCAGAAAGTTTTCAGATGTTGAATAATCAAGACACAGGGTGTAATGACTAAGACACTTTACCATTCATTATCTCGACCTATATATATATATATACATATATATATACATATATATATATACATATATATATATATATATACATATATATATATATGTGTGTGTGTGTGTGGAGGCGCGATGGTCCAGTGGTTAGGGTAGCGGCATCGCGGTTGTAGGATCGCGGTTTCGATTCCCAGACCGGGCGTTGTGAGTGTTTATTGAGCGAAAATACCTAAAAGCTCCACGAGGCTCCGACAGGGGGTGGTGGCGAACCCTGCCGTACTCTTTCGCCACAACTTTCTCTCACTCTTTCTTCTGTTGGCCTGCTCGCTTAGCCAGCGGGGTGGCGTTATTTGAAGGCTAAAACAATGCGAAGCGCATTGTGACCAGCGATATGTAGCAACATCTGATAGCCTGGTCGGTCACGGTGATCACGGTGATATATATATATATATATATATACATATACACATGTCTTGCTAAATTTTGTTTATTGTCTAAACTTGGGAACACGATATCTGTATGTGTGGGTGTATGTGTGTAAATACAAGGATACATACATATATAAATATATGTATTTAATATATACATATACATACATACATACATACATACATACATACATACATACATACATACGTACATACATACATACATACATACATACATACACACAAATATATTTCTGTGTGAGTGTGCATGTATATAAGCATATACATAGTGTTTAATTAAATGTATTTAAATTCTTAAATTGTAAAAATTGTGTTTCAGTAACAGAAAACAATTGAAAAGATCCAAAATGTAAACATACATGCACACATACAAATAAAAAATATATGTATATTTACATATACATATACATTCATATATATATATATGTATATTCCATTTACACATGTGTGTATATGTATATATATATAATATATATATATATATATATATATATATATATTATATATATATGTATATATATATATATATATATACATATATATGCATGTATATATATAGGGGGTATATATATATATATATATACATATAAAAGTAAATAAATGGTACAACGAAGTACCGATATTTACTGGAAAATATATATATACTCATACATATATGTGTGTACGTATATAGGGGAATACTTGATTTTTAGTGTCTCCTTACAACATGGCCAGATGTTTCGACACTGGACTTCTCAGACAATAGTCTTCCCTCTGTAGAAAGGTTTTGTAAAATCTGGCCATGCCCAAGAAAAAAAAAATCAAGTGTCTGTCTTCTGTTTAAACATGGAGTTCTAATTGTAGTTTACTACTGTACTACGTTCACCCCGTCGGAATATACTGATGTACAATGGATAATAAAACGAATGGTTTTATTATCTGATAGCTTGATGGTGAAGCACGGTGACTTTCAGAGTGATCGTTAGGTATATAGCAAATGAAAGACAGAAGATGGAATATACGAGAGTTTATTATTAATCGCAACAATTGTTTCAACAAATCTAGCATCGATTCCTCTTGCGTGTGACACTCAACCACTGGTTCGAGGGCATCCGGTGGTGCAGATGTATCTCGTCGAGTGATAAACAAATACAACTCGTTAAAATGATTGTTCAGCAATATAACTTCCCATTTTGTAGAGAGAAAAGCAGCCAGACGGAGGAAATATCTTCAATTAGATATAGAAGATCAAAATTAAAATCACAGATGACAAAAAAAGAAATGAACACGTAATCCAGTGAGAAAAGAGGAATCGATGCGAGATGTGTCGAACACTTGTTGTGATTGAGAAATATATAGCTTTCATTTGCTATATATATACATACATATATATTATTATATATAATATATATATATATTATATATATATATATATATATTGTATATATGTATATATATATATATATATATATATATATATAATATTGTATGTATATAT
>NW_021827599.1:10000-27748 GCF_006345805.1 Octopus sinensis | reverse complement strand
TTTCGATCAAATAAATGCTTAAATAACTCGTAGCTTTGTATTGCTTCCAAGAGGGTTGTTTGTTTAGCCTGGCCTTGTGTGTGTGTGCGTGTATTTATGCATATATACATAATTGATTATATATATATTGTTATATTTCGGAATGGTCATTTTACCAGTTTAGCCAATAAAAACACACGCACTATATATTTGGTGTTACTTTGCTTCAGTGTAATTTATTTTTTACATTAATCTTAATCTTATTTCGGCCAGAGTTCTTTCGTCACACTCCTGTGACCGCATCAGTGGTCCTTTGTTTTGTTTTCTTCTTTCTTATTTGTGTCTCTCCTTACAAACCGTCAGCCATTTTGCATTTCTATTGTATGTCTTCATTTGCGCATGCTTATATCTCTATGTGCGTCTATGTTTATTTAGTGTGTGTATGTGGGGGATGCCTGTAATATTTGTATCTTCTGTTTATATACGTTCATGTAATTTTTGTTGTTGTTGCTTTTGTTTATTCTTATTTTGTTCATGTGTTTACATCCCTTTATTATTATCATTACATATGCTTGTATGTATGTATGTATAACAACAATACTAGTAATAATAATAATAAATAAAAAATATATATATATAGTTATTTATTTCTATTTGTTTATTTATCTGTGTATTTATTATGTTTTCGGGATCCTCTACCGTCATATGTTGTGGTGTGTGCTATTGTTCCATTCTAGTTTTCTATTCAGGCTAGGTTTATTTTCTATTATGTGTGTAGCTTCTGTAATTTGTCTGATTGTTGCATCTGTTTTATGTGTGGACAATATTTTAATTTCTATGTTGTTGATTGATCCCCCGTGTTCCTGTTCGGCGTGTTGGTACAGAATCGATGAGCTTTTACCTTCCTTGAGTTGTCTCCAATTTTCATTTACCCGCTCTCCTATGCTTCTTGCCGTTTCCCCTACGTATGTTGTTGTCTTGTTACTGCATCGTCCCTCTATACATCTTATACTATAGACTACATTTCTGGCTTTACAGTTTGTTTGTGGGCTGAATCTATATACAGTACAGGGGGTTCTACTAAAAGGATAGGTTCTACCAATTATAGATTTGATAGGGTTGCTTGGCTTTTCAACAACCTTAATCCTTAGCTTAAATTTGTCTAGGGTCCTTCTAAAGCGGTACGCCAATTCACCTCCAGGGGTGGTGTCAACGAACATGACACTCTGGTATTTATGGCTGTCATACCAAGAGTTGGCCTTCCCTATTTTCTTTTTTGTCCTTTCTATAGTGTTCCATGACTTGTTCCTATAGAGTGGGCAAATCCCATTCCTATCATTACATAATATATTATCAAATTTCTTCATGGCTCCTTTGTATACTCTGATCCTTTCTTTATGGCTGTAACCTGAGAACTGCATATACCGGAGTAAACACATAAATGTAAAACAAGGTGGAAAAAAGAGTACTCAAATACCAGGGGTAGAGTAATATGCTTTATTTAAAAGCAGCAGAAATTCAACAAAACCTGTTACTCGGAGTCCGTCGAACGGGAACGTGAAACTCAGAGTAAAACAGGTTTTGTTGAATTTCTGCTGCTTTTAAATAAAGTATATATATATATATATATATATATATATATATGACTCCTCTCTCTCTCTCTCTCTCTCTCTCTATTACTTGTTTCAGTCATTTGACTGCGGCCATGCTGGAGCACCGCCTTTACTCGAAGAAACCGACCACAGGACTTATTCTTTGCAAGCCTAGTACTTATTCTATCGGTCTATTTTGCCGAACCGCTAAGTTACGGGGACGTAAACACACCAACATCGGTTGTCAAGTGATGTTGTAGGCCAAACACAGATACACAAACATATCCACACACAAACCTAGACACATACATACATACATAGATATGTATGCGGTATTCGTTCTGTTTGTTCATGTTTTTTTCCGTTCTGAGTTCAAATACTGCCGAAGTCGACTTTGCCCTTTTTCGGACGAGCAGGGTGTAATTTAAAAGAAATGTGACTGCTATTTCTAGCACGGGGAGCAACCAACTAGAAGCTCTTTATTGGCTCGACGATGGCTGATGCTTTTGAAGTCGCTTCTTGACTTCCGTTTTATTGTGTCGTCTGCTTTAACGAAATTTTAAACGTGAGAATGATAAACTTAAATTATGTTCGTGTGTGTGTATGTGTGCGTCTGTTCTTGTTGTTGCATATATGTATATTTTTGTGAATGTATGTGTACCTAGAGTCGCATAACTGTATATGTGTCAAAGAGTAATTTTGGTTTATAAAAACAGCGAAATGAGGCGATTAGTCTAGTCATGGCATTCCTGGCATTCTCCGTTTTTTTTTATTTGTTTGTTATTATGTTTATTATTACTTGACAGAGAGGAAACAAGTAAACATATGGCGGTGCTCCAGCATGGCCACAGCTCGTGAGCTGAAACTAGATAAAATATAAAATATAAAATATAAAAATATAAAATATATATGTTGCCGCAAATGCTTCTTCTTCTTCTTCTTCTTCTTCTTCTTCTTCTTCTTCTTCTTCTTCTTCTTCTTCTTCTTCCTTCTTCTTCTTCTTCTTCTTCTTCTTCTTCATCTTCTTCCTCTCCTTCTTCTTCTTCTCCTTCTTCTTCTTCTTCTTCTTCTTCTTCTTCTTCTTCTCCTTCTTCTTCTTCTTCTTCTTCTTCTTCCTCCTCTTCCTCCAATCAGGACTCACGCCATTAGCCACAAAGAATAAACTCTAATTCAAGCCTACTCTAAGCTACTAAGAATACGTGTGGCAACTTGAATATGAAGATCCACCCACCATCACACACAATAGACTGGCGGTTGCACGGGCACGAAAGCTACGTTGTTATCCTCATTCCGTAAACGGTGGCTTTTACCGGGTGGAGAGCTGAACCATTTAGTTTAACGAGTAAATGAACCCGCCAGGTGCAATCGTCTTCAGCAGGAACACCTAAGGTTAAATGTATACACACGAGGCGATCAAACTACTTGCCCCTTATTTATACGTCCTAACTTTTTTCAAAATCTACTGCACAGCCGCGGTCCTTCGCCAGCAATAAATAATGCCAACTTTTAAAACCGAAAATTATCCAAAAACTTACAATATTTAATCATATCAAAGAGAAATGGAAATTAATTAAAATTTACATTTCCAGTGGTCTAACGGGTAAAAATTTAGTCCAAAAGACTATATATCAGTCATACGATATAGTGTACATTTAAACACATGTGGAATCCACTCATAGGATTCAACACGCTAGGAAGAACAGCTAGGTCTATAACCAGAAAAATTAGGGATAAAATTAGGACGTATAAATAAGGGGCAAGAAGTTTAATCGCCTTGTGTATATACATTTAACCCTAGGTGTTCTTGCTAAATACGATTGCACTTGGTGGATTCATTTACTCGCTAAACTAAAATCAGAAACCAATTGGTCCAGGAAACTAGATGGTAAAATGTTTTTATTTTTCATTTCGTTCCTATCGAATTTTATCCCTAAATTTTGCGGTTATAGAATCTAGCTGTTCTTTCTAGCGTGTTGAATTCTGTGAGTGGATTCCTCATGTGTTTAAATGTACACTATATCGTATGACATACATACATACATACATACATACATATATACATGCATACGTGCATACATACATACATACATACATACATACATACATACATACATACATACATACATACATACATACATACATACATACATATACAAGGTAGCTGGAAAGCCTTGCACACAAGGAGGACACCTTGTCGATGACTGAAATCGTTCGTAGTACAGGAGTATTAGAATTAATCGATAAACATGTGTGTGTGTATGTGTGTGTATGAGATGATAAATCAATCAATTTGTAAGTCTAATCAATCGGTACATGAGGACATTGCAGTCAAACAATACGTAATCAATCGATATATTTCAATTAATCGATATATGATGAATGATAAAATCAGTTACTATATGAGGTCATTTAAATCATTCTGTATATAATACGGGTGTTTAAATTAATCGACATCTACGAAATGATAAATTAATCGATATATAAGGACATTAAGGCGGCGAGCTGGCAGAATCGATAGCACGCCGGGAGAAAAGTTTAGCAGTATTTCACCTGCCACTACGTTCTGAGTTCAAATTCCGCCGAGGTCGACTTTGCCTTTCATCATTTCGGGGTCGATAAATTAAGTACCAGTTACGCACTGGGGTCGATATAATCGACTTAATCCGTTTGGGTGTCCTTGTTTGTCCTCACTGTGTTTAGCCCCCTGTGGGTAGTAAAGAAATAGGTATTTCGTCTGCCGCTACGTTCTGAGTTCAAATTCCGCCGAGGTCGACTTTGCCTTTCATCATTTCGGTGTCGATAAATTAAGTACCAGTTACGCACCAGTTATGAGGACGTAAACACACGAACACCGGCTGTCAAGCGGTGATGGGGAGATAAACACAGACACAAAGACACACACACACATATGCAGATATACAACAGGCTTCTTTTAGTTTCCGTTGCTCCAAGGTTTTAGTAAAAGACACTTGCCCATGGCGAACCCACCGGAACCATATGGTTGGGAAGCTAGCTTCTTACCATGCAGCCACGCGTGCGCCTATATATATACATGTGCATACATACATACATACATACTAACACACACACATACATGTATTTATGTACAGTTCAGCTGGACCGCTGAACTCTACACGTCTTCTTTTATTTGCTCTCTGTTTATTTTCTCTTATTCCTTCCTGTTGAAGAGCGTAGGCTCGAAACATTAAAAAAACTTTTGCATATTTCCCAAACGTCAAACTAATACACTTGCTTGTTGTTCATACACCTGTCTTCGTCTTTTGCTTTTCTATAAATTTCAATATGTGTGTGTGTGTGTGTGTGTGAGCGCGCGCATACGTACGTGTGTGTGTGTGTCTGTGTACATAATTTTTTAACAATAATTAAATTCGTGCTCTGCCAAACTATGGAGTAATTCTTCAAATTACTGTAAAATTGTTTTTCATAACTGAACATAAGACAAGGTGCTGTGCGGCATTTCATACGCCTTTACGTTATTATCATTATTATTATCATCATCATCATCATCATCATCATCATCATTCATCATCATCATCATCATCATTATCACTATTATTATTATCGTCATCATCATCATCATCATCATCATCATCATCACTATTATTATTATCGTCGTCATCATCATTATTATTATTATTATCATTATTAATATTATTGTTGTTATTATTATTATTATTATCATCATCATCATCATCATCATCATTATTATTATTTTATTATCATTATTAATATTATTATTATTATTATCATTATCATCATCATCATCATCATCATCATCATCATTATTTATTGAATTCATTTACATGTCATTGGTCGGTCCGGTACTATAGAACTAGACATTTCCCCTCCGGGTTGGACTAACCTCGCGCAGTGGGACTGAACACAAAGCCAAGCGGTCGAAAAGCGAGCTCTTTAACCACGCAGCCATCGCTTCGTCAATGAGAAAAAAAAATATTTGGCTGAGAGCATTTTACATATTCTCACAGAACCAAATTAATTACTAATTCTCTCTATCCGGACCAATGCAGTAATTTATATTAATGGTAGTTAAAACACATTTTCTGCTGCATGACAATAATTTTGACTAATTATTGTTAGAATAACAGAAATTATCCCTAAAAATTAAGTTTATTTAACTTTTAAGCTTATAGAAAACAAAATACATGTCACCTATACGTATTTGTGGTGCTTACAGAAATTAATTTGTTAATTGATAACAAATATTTTTTCACAGACTTTTATGTGGGAAATCTTTTGAAATATCAGGCTTGGCTCGGTGGTTAATGAGGTCACTTTGCTCTTTTACTCTTTTACTTGTTTCAGCCATTTGACAGCGGCCATGCTGGAGCAACGCCTTTAGTCGTCGAGCAAATCGACCCCTGGGCTTATTCTTTGTAAGCCTAGTGCTTATTCTAACGGTCTCTTTTGCCGAACCGCTGGCTTACGGGGATGTAAACACACCAGCACCGGTTGTCGAGCGATGCTGGAGGACAAACACAAACACAACAACATACATACAACATACATACATACATACATACATACACACCACACACACATATATATATATAATATATATATATATATATATATATTATATATATATATATATATATATACAATATGGCATATATACGACGGGCTTCTTTCAGTTTCCGTCTACCAAATCCTCTCACAAGGCTTTGGTCGGTCCGAGGCTATAGTAGAAGACACTTGCCCAATGAACCCGGAACCATGTGGTTGGTTAGCCAGCTACTTACCACACAGCCACTCCTGCGCCTATGTGGTTTTTGGTCTTTTGTTCGATCCCGCTGTGCGGCACATTGGACAATGGACAAGGTTGACTTGTGGCATGTGATGAAATTCGGCAGAGGAAAATGGACCTGCGTGGATGCCAGTCGTATATGCGCGTGTGTGCGTGTGTATGTCTGTGTGTGCATGCGCGTGTGTGCGTGTGTATGTCTGTGTGTGCATGCGCGTGTGTGCGTGTGTATGTCTGTGTGGGCATGCGCGTGTGTGCGTGTGTATGTCTGTGTGTGCATGTGCGTGTGTGTAAGTGTAAGTGTATCCAGACCACCCCAATTGATAACTGGTATTGGTTAGTTTACACGCACACACACACACATGCGTATATGCAAATACATACAGATGTAGACAGAAACAGGACACAACCCTAACGAACCACATTTGATAATAAAGATCATTATTAACGCCATCGGACGGGTGATCACAATACGAATCATTTCTTATCAAGGGCCATGCCATGCCTCCCACTACACCGGTCCTCATATACATCACTAGCAGTATCGCCCGGCGTTGCTCGGGTTTGTTTCGACCCTTTAGAATTGGAATTTTTGTAAAGTAAAAATTCTGCATTATGTATTCATATACAACACACAAATTTCTGCACATGAACCCGGAGTTTCTACCCTTGGACAGGTCGCTTCAACCGTGTTTCTGACGTGAATTTGCTACCCAGGTTTCGGTTAAACGAATTTTCCATGTTGACGATAAACATAGGATAATTCATTCACCTATTTAAGTGAAATTTTTTCTGGTTGAAATACACCGAAAAATGGCAACACAGCAGTCAAAAAATCGTAAAAAATAAGGATTTTCATAGAAAAAAAGCACCTTTTTGATGAAAATAAGTTTTGGTGTTAACATAGTCCAATTTGAATGTTTTCTTCTACGGAAGGAAGAGCAAGCCTTCTTCTATCATACTCTTGATTTTGGTCAACTTGCGCCGGAGGGTCTCGGAGGAGATAGTGTTAGTTGAAGGCTACCAAACCTGCCATACACAGACAGACAACTTCAGTTTTATATATCTAGAGATTTGGTTTGGTTTTTACGTTGACGTTCTAGACGCCGTTCCTAACAGTGACCACCGCTTTGAGAGTGCACTGGGTGCATTTCTCACGGCAATAGCGCGATAGAGGTCGTAAGTCGAGTAAATTGTACTTTTAAGAGTCCATTAGAACGAAAGATACTTAAAACAAGACGTTCATTTAGCTAAAAGGATGCTATGACAACGTTCGCTTTCTGCTTCTCATTATTATATTATCTACGTAAACCTACCTGTTCCATATGTGTGTGGGGCTGTGTGTGTGTGTGTGTGTGTGTGTGTGTTGGGGTGGGGAACTATGTATTGGTAATTTGTGTGGCAATATACACACACATACACACACACACACAGTCGAATAAATCGATAGAATGGTAGATCGTTATAAATCCACATATGTATATATATATACATATATGTGTGCGTGTGGAGGGGGTGTATGTATGTGTCTGTGAGTGAGAGTGCGTGTGTTTGTGTGTGCATGTGCCTGAGTGTGTGTGTGCTGGTGTGTGTGTATGTGGGTGTATATGTATGTGTATGTGTATGTATATGTATATAGATATATGTATGTATATATAAATATATAAATACATATATATATACATAAATGTACGTATGAGTGTATTTATATATGTAAATACCTGTGCATTTAAATATATTAATGTGTGTATATATATATATATATGGGCCTGTGTATGTATGTATCTATGCATGTATGTATGCATGTAGGTATGTGTGTATGTATGTAGTATGTATGTATGTATGTATGTATGTATGTATGCATGTATATATGTATGTATGTATGTATGTATGTATGTGTAGGTACGCATGTATGTTTGTATGCACGCAGGTGTGAGTGTAGGTGTAATGTATTTATGCTTAACGTACAACTATGGCCAGAATGGCAAATCGATCGCGTTACCTATATATAAAGACACGCGCGAGGGCACCCGTGCACATACACACATAGGCTCATATATCAGTCTGTGGGTTGGTGTGTTTGTATATGTATGTAAATGCATACGTGTGCCCACACAAAGACAGACACACACACACACACACACATACGTGTGAGTATATAAGTATGCGTTTGGCTAAAGTTATGCATTAATGTATGTAACGACGCATGAATATATGTACCTACAAATATGCATGTAAGTGCGCACTTACCTACGTGTGTGTCTATATATTATATATCTACTATATATATATATATATATATATATATCTATATATATTTATATATATATATGCATATATATATACACAGAAATATATCTCTATTTTATATATATATATGTTATATATATATGTATACATATATATATAAAAACATATATGCAGGTTTAATAACATGTATATACAGTGTGTATATATATATATATATAGATATATATATATATATATCATATATATATATATATAGTATATATTTTATATATGTAGTATGCATGCATGTATGTATCTGTATTATATTATAATATACCATATATATGCATATATATCATGTATATATATATGTGTGTATATACATGTACATATATATATAACATATATATATACGTATATATATATATACATACCATGTATATATATATATATATATGTGTGTGCATATATATGTATTATATGTATATTTATATATTTATGTATATATATATGTATATATATATATATATGTATATATATATGTATATATGTATATATGTGTGTATGTATATATATACACACACATACACACACACACACTTACATCCACACATACTGACACAAACAGACACACACACTAAGAACACTGAGTAATTTTTAATAGTCTCTGAAAAGCAAAATGATGACAATTTGTCATTTGATCAAAGAACGTTCTAGTGACAGGCGTACATTTTTAGTGGAGAATAACAAGAGAATTTTGGTTGGCATCGATTTTATGAATGTTTCGATTCGTGTAGAGAACTCACAAATTTCCGATAGTTAGTGAAGCGAAACGATTCTCATACAAACGTTAATAGTTAATGGCTGATAAAAGACACACATACCACACACATATATAATACATTCATATACACATACATGCACATTTGTGTTGAAATATGTGCGAGTATGTGTGTGTGTGTGTGTGTGTGTGTGTGTGTGTGTGTGTGAGTTGTGTGTGTGTCTGTGAGCGTAAACTTGTGGGTGCATATATGCAATTTTTCATATTGATGGCTGATGGGTGTGTAACATTTGACGTATGTATTTAAAATCGTATGTGTATATTAAATATTACAAGCGCCATTTCGTTGTAATATATGTATATCAGAAATATAATACATATATGTATGCACGTATGTGTCATCTATATATCTATATATATATATATATATATATATATATATACATACATACATACATACATACATACCTACGTATGTATGTATGTATGTATGTACGTATATATGCATGTTAGTGGGTATATGTACATACATACTAACATATGTATCAATTACTATAAATGTATATCTCTGTATGCATATATTATATATATTATATATGTACCATATACATGTACATTCATGAATATAATTTTTAAAAAAACGTACACATCTGCATACATGAGTGTGTGCCTTCATCAAAGTACATGAAATATAATACATTTATACATACATAAATGTATATATGTAGATATATATATATATGTATATATGTATATATATGTATGTATATATATATATGTATATGCATAGATATGTATATATACATATGTATGCATATATATATATACATATATGTATATATATATACATATAAAAATGCATATATAAATACATGTATATACACACCACACATATATATATATATATATATATATATATACATATATATATATATATATATCAACAAGCACACGTGCTCGCGTGCGTCTGCGGGTGAGTCGACATTAAATTATGCGCTCTACTATTTTACATATGCTTTTACATTATCGATGGGTGTATGTGTAGTATATATATATGCATGTTTGTGTATATATATATATATGTATATATATGTGTGTGTATGTATGTATATATATGATTGGGGATGTAACGCATGCGTACAAATGCTTGTGCACCTAGATATATTTCCAGCAATATGCTGGCATGCTTCTTTGATAGGACGTCACGTGCGGTTCTATACTTTTGTGCGTGCACATACGAACGCCTGTGTACATGATCAACATACGTCGCCGTTTATGTGCGGTACGTGTGTGCGTGTGAAATTTACGTCCGAGAGAGACCAACCAGACCAGAAGATTGAGAGAAACGTGCCTCTCATTAAACGAAGGTCAACTAATTACGATATGAGTGTTTATGTGTGTGTGCGTGTTTGTGTGTGTGTGTGCGTGCGTAGTGTTCTGCATGTTCTGTTAGATATACGACTATTATTGTAGAACTTAGGGCTTCGTGTAGATTATCATTGCCCAGTCAGATTCCGGTATCCGGGATGGGATAGCTTGCTACTATACGTAGGAGTGTTTCTAGTTACGATATACAGAGTTTACATAATGGGAATTCAGATAAAACTTGTATAAATATAAATACTTAGTTCCTTAGTAATTTCGCCATTGCAATTACTTGAAACCCAACTCCGGATGTCCCCCCCCCCAAGTGCATTTGGTTGCCTAGCCTCCATGAATCATGTGGGAAACACTTATCGCATTAGAAAAAGAATGTAATATTTGTGAATTCCCAAAAAAAAACAAAAAAACTGCAGTCATGAAACACTCGTAGGAACTGATTATTTATGTTGGTTTTATCGTAACGTGTGTAGGTGTGTATGTTTATATATATTTCTTTACTACCCACAAGGGGCTAAACACAGAGGGGATAAACAAGGACAGACAAGCGGATTAAGTCGATTACATCGACCCCAGTGCGTAACTGGTACTTAATTTATCGACCCCGAAATGATGAAAGGCAAAGTCGACCTCGGCGGAATTTGAGCTCAGAACGTAACAGCAGACGAAATACGGCTACGCACTTCGCCCGGCGTGCTAACGTTTCTGCCAGCTCGCCGCCTTTTATATATGTATGTTTATATATGAATACACACACACACACATATATATATATATATGTATATATGTATGTATGTATGTATGTATGTATGTATGTATGTATGCATGCATGTATGTATATAATATATATGTATATATATCTATATATATATGTATATATATGTATGTAGGTATGTTTGTATGTATGTATGTATGTATGTATGTATGTGTGTATGTATATATATATACTATATATATTATATATATATATATATATAGGTGGGGCGCATGACTCAGTGGTTAGTGTTTCGGGCTCATAATCACGAGGTAGTGGGTTCGATTTCCGGACCTGATTGTGCGTGGTGTTCTTGAGCAAGACACTTTATTTCAGTTGTTCCAGTTCACTCAGCTGTGGAAATGAGTTGCGACACCATGACTTAAGCCTAGTACTTATTCTAACTGTCTTCTTTTCCGAACGGCTGAGTAACACGGACGTAAACCCACCAACATCCGTTATCCAGCGATGTGGGGGAACACAGAAACATATATATATATGTGTATATACGTATGTGTGTGTATATATATATTTATGAATGTATGTACGTATGTATGTATGTGTATGTATGTATGTATGTATGTATGTATGTATGTATGTATGTATGTATGTATGTATACGACGGGTTTCTTTCAGTTTCCGTCTACCAAATCCACTCACAAGGCTTTGGTCGGCCCGAGGCTATGGTAGAAGATACTTGCCCAAGGTGCTAAGCAGAGGGACTGAACCCGGGACCATGTGGTTTGGAAGCAAACTTACCACACAGCAACTCCTGCGCCTATATATATACGCATATATATACGCATATAATATGTATATATATATATATAGAGAGAGAGAGAGAGAGATAAAGAGAGAGAGAGAGAGTTAGATAGATAGATAGGTAGATAGATAGACAGATAGATACACACACACACACAACCACACACACACACACACATATATATATATATATATATATATATATATGCATACATGAATAAATGTTTTTATTAAGCATGTGCGAATGCAAATATTTATGAAAGCATTCATATGTGTGCGTGTATGCATATATCTGTACGTGCGTGTGCGTCAGTGTGTGTGTATGTGTGTATTCATGTATATATGTATACTTACGAATATACACATTCACAAAATGACGAAATAGACCGCATTTATTATAAATTACCAAATCAAAATAGTCGGCTGGACATATTGTACTAATAAATTGGTCTGCTGCCTTCATACATTTTGCAGGCTTATCGACATTTTGAAAGACACGCATGCGCACACGCACACGCACGCACACACACACACAGACACACACACACACACATAAACTCATACACACAGAGACGCGTAAATGCCCTCATGCAATTCATATTCGCAGACACAGACACCTGATGGACGGTGTTCATAGAACCGCATATATCAATGACATAACACGTGTGTCTGTGTGTGTGAGCGTGTGTGTGCATTTGCGTGTGTGTGTGTGTCTGTGTGTGTGTGTGTGTGAGAGTATGATTGAATGATCATTTATATCATTATGGGTGTTTCTAGATTGTACAAATGAAAAAAAGACACACCACACACACACATATATATGGAGGCGCAGGAGAGGCTGTGTGGTAAGTAGCTTGCTTACCAACCTCATGGTTCCGGGTTCAGTCCCACTGCTTGGCACCTTGGGCAAGTGTCTTTTGCTATAGCCTCGGGCCGACCAATGCCTTGTGAGTGGATTTGGTAGGCGGAAACTGAAAGAAGCCTGTTGTATATATGTCTATATATATATGTGTGTGTATGTGTTTGTGTGTCTGTGTTTGTCCTCCTAGCATTGCTTGACAACCGATGCTTGTGTGTTTACGTCCCTGTCACTTAGCGGTTCGGCAAAAGAGACCGATAGAATAAGGAGTGCTCAGCCACTTGTACGTTAATTTCCCGAGCAAGCTGTTCCGTTGATCGTATCAGGTGGGACCCTCGTCGTCGTAACCGACGGAATGCTCCTACATGCATACACGCATACACATACACACATTTAAACGTATGTACACGTACATATATCCACATAAATTCATACACACATATGCACACATACATACATAGACAAAAATATATACATGCACACATACATATATACGCACACATACTTGCGCACACATATTCACACGAGCATACGTACTTATACATACTCAACTGTACAAACATACATGTACACACAAACACACGTATGCATACACATACGTATACATACACATATATACGCACATACATACGTATATATGCGTACATATACACATATATACGCACATACATACGTATATATGCGTATATATATACACATATATATGCACATACATACTAATACATACATGTATACACTTACAAACACACATGTACACACATATACACACATACATGCATACTCTCGCACGCATACATACATACATACATACACAGATATACACACATACATACGCATATATACACACACATGCACACACATACATATATAAATACACATTCATATGCACATATACACACCTACACAGACACTCACACACACAGGTATACATATACACATACACACACATACATACACACATACACACACATACATATATACATACACATTCATATTCACATACACACACGTACACAGACACTCACATACACAGACACATACATACACACATACACACACATGCAGTGGGGGGAAATAAATATTCGTACATGTCAAAATTCTTTATTTATTTAATTTCTAATGAACATAAATGGGATATACCAATACTACATTTGCATACACATGCATAAACTAAGAATATGCAAAAGAAACTTATAAATTATAGTAACTAAGGAGTTTATATACAATTATAAATATTTAGGGAGGAAAAAAGTATTCATACAGAACATAAATCAAGTGATTTCGGTCTTTCTGGGCCTATTGTCTATATAAGGTCTACTCTTCAGCGGTACTTTCATGTCTATCTGAGAGTGAATGTAGCCCTCTTTCAGACTCCAGATATATCTAGACAAGTCTGTTCTTTTTCTTTCTCCTGAAAATATACACAAAGAAAGCTGTCTAGTTGGCGTATCGCTGCCTGAACTTCCTTCTATTATCCTTATGTCAGTATAAAAGATACTGCCAGGAAGCTATTATCTATGTTATTCTTCGCATTTAATGATTATGGGGTATAGAGTAAAGTGTGTTTTAATTCTGGAGGATGAAGAATAAGCATTTATTAACTTTTCTCTTTAAAGCTACTATTTTGTAAAGCTTTATTGTAATGTGAGATTATTCAACCAAAGATTCTATCAAAGAGGGATTAGAGATTCCTCAGCTAACATTGTGGATTATAGTTTTTAGTGTTAAAGTAAAGTCGTTCACCGGATTTTACGGTTTGTATACATTTAGCTTGTTTGTATTAATATTATATAGTTTTTAGATTCAGATTGTTAAAGATGCTTATGAGCCCTTTCTTAAATATATCCAATGCATGCCATGTTTTTTTGTTGTGTAACGGCCAAGCCATCATCTCTGTGTAACCCGATATTCGAGTTGCTAAATATAATCTTTAAAACATCTAATATATTTTCGCTGATCCGACATCTTCATATATCCATCAGTATGTTCTTCCAAAAACAACTCATAAATTATCAAAGAAACATTTGAAGCAATAAAACCGAATGCATATATTTCATAAACACATGTGGATTAAAACATGTTACAATTTCTCGAAACATTCCCAAATAAGAGACAAGCGGTGCTCATATTCTTTTCTATACTAGGCACGAAGCCCGAAATTTGGGGGAGGAGGGCTAGTCGATTACATCGACCCAAATACGCAACTGGTGCTTAATTTATGGACCCGAAAGGATGAAAGGCAAAGTCGATCTCGGCAGATTTGAACTCAGAACGTAGCGGCAGACGAAATGCCGCTAAGCATTTCGCCTAACGTGCTAACGTTTCTGCCAGCTCGTCGCCCTAAGCGGGATTCATATTACAGAAGTCAAGCAATATACCTCGTTTAATTTATATGATAATTATTTTAAACACACAACGGCTTTTATTGTAGGCTTTGCGCTAGTTGTGTAGTTAAGGATGTCAATTCTTCACCAAAATTTTGTGCTTATTATTTTCATTCTTTTTTTTCTTTTCAGATTCATTAAATACGATTAATAAACAAATTTTTGGCAGAATTGCTGAAAATATGCCATTTCCGCATTTCGTGGTATCCAAGGCTACATAAAAGAGAAAGTATATACTTTGTTAAAAGTAAGTGAATGCAGACCAAAAAAATTTAAAGTGTTTCATGCCGTATAAAACTCGAAAGGATCAAAAGCAAAACAATAGTCCGCAAAATGGCGCCCAGATACTACAAAACATTCAATGTGACACTCTTATTATTGAAGTGGGATTAAGGCGGCGAGCTGGCAGAAACGTTAGAAACCCGGGCGAAATACTTAGCGGTATTTCGTCTGACTTTACGTTCTAAGTTCAAATTCCGCCGAGGTCGACTTTGCCTTTCATCCTTTCGGGGTCGATAAATTGGGTACCAGTTGCGTACTGCGCTCGATCTAATCGACTGGCCCCTCCCCAAAATTTAGTGCCTTGTGTCTAGAGTAGAAAGGATTATTATTATTATTATTATTATTATTATTATTATTATTATTATTATTATTATTATTATTATAATCATCATCATCATTATTAATATTATTACTAAGGTGGCAAGTTGGCAGAATCATTAGCGCGCCAGGCAAAATGCATTGCAGTATTTCGTCCGTTTTCACGTTCTGAGTTCAAATTCCGTCGACCTTACCTTTCATACTTTTGCAATCGATAAATTAAGTACCAGTGAAACACTGGGGTCAATGTAATCGACTAATGCATTCCCCACAAATTTCAGGCCTTGTGCCTATAGTAGAAAAGATTATTATTATTATTATTATTATTATTATTATTATTATTATTATTATTATTATTATTATATTTGTACATGAATCGCGCTCGCGATTACTCTGCCAAAGATTCTATCAAAGAGGGATTAGAGATTCCTCAGCTAACATTGTGGATCATAGTTTTTAGTGATAAAGTAAAGACGTTCACTGGATTTTAAGTATTGTATGCATCTAGCTTATTGGTGTTAATATTATATAGTTTTTAGATTCAGGTTGTTAAAGATGCTTATGAGCCCTTTCTTAAATATATCCAATGCATGCCATGTTTTTTTGTTGTGTAACGGCCAAGCCATCATCTCTGTGTAACCCGATATTCGAGTTGCTAAATATAATCTTTAAAACATCTAATATATTTTCGCTGATCCGACATCTTCATATATCCATCAGTATGTTCTTCCAAAAACAACTCATATATTATCAAGGAACCAGTTAAAGGAATAAAACCACATACATGTATTTCATAAACACATATGAATTAAAATATGTTACAATTTCTCGAAACATTCCCAAATAAGAGACAAGCGGTATTCATATTCTTTTCTACTCTAGTCACAAAGCCTGAAATTTGGGGGAGGAGGACCAGTCGATCAGATCGACCCCAGTACGCAACTGGTACTTAATTTATGGACCCGAAAGGATGAAAGGCAAAGTCAACCTCGGCGGAATTTGAACTCAGAACGTAAAGTCAGACGAAATACCTATTTCTTTACTACCCACAAGGACAGACAAAGGGATTAAGTCGATTACATCGACATCAGTACGTAACTGGTACTTATTTAATCGACCCTGGAAGGATGAAAGGCAAAGTCGACCTCGGTGGAATTTGAACTCAGAACGTAAAGTCAGACGGAATACCTATTTCTTTACTACCCACAAGGGGCTAAACACAGAGTGGATAAACAAGGACAGACAAACGGATTAAGTCGATTACATCGACGCCAATGCGTAACTGGTACTTATTTAATCGACTCTGGAAGGATGAAAGGCAAAGATGACCTCGGCGGAATTTGAACTCAGAACGTAGCGGCGGACGTAATACCGCTAAGCATTTCGCCTGACGCTCTAACGATTCTGCCAGCTCGCCGCCTTAAACAGGATTCATATTACACAACTCAAGCAATATACCTCGTTTAATTTATATGATATTTATTTTAAACACACAACGGCTTTTATCGTAGGCTCTGCGCTAGTTGTGTAGTTAAAGATGTCAATTCTTCACCAAAATTTTGTGCTTATTATTTTCTTTTTTCTTTTCTTTTCAGATTCATTAAATACGATTAATAAACAAATTTTTTAGCAGAATTGCTGAAAA
>NW_021827599.1:0-2500 GCF_006345805.1 Octopus sinensis | reverse complement strand
GGCTTACAAGAGAATAAGTCCCGGTGTCGAGTTGCTCGATTAAAGGCGGTGCTCCAGCATGGTCGCAGTCAGATGACTGAAACAAGTAAAAGAGTAAAAGAGTAAAAGAGTATATGTGTGTGTGTGTGTGTGTGTTTTGTGCGGTCTGTGTTTGTCCCACGCCATTGCTTGACAACCGGTGCTGGTGTGTTTATGTTACCGAATTTAGCGGGACGGACCCGACAGGATAAGTGCCAGGCTTTAATTATAAGTTCTGTAGTCGATTCCTTCCACACAACCTTCTTCGAGACGATGCTCCAGAATGGCCGCAGTCTAATGTCTGAAGCAAATAAAGGGATAAAAGAATCAAATCTATTTCAATTTGGTTTAAGTGCCAGACAAAAGTTTGGGCGGTAATAATAATAATAATAATAATAATAATAATAATAATAATAATTCTTTTATTGGCCACAAGGGCTGACAAAAATTAATTATAACAAAAAAGGGACAAAACAGGACGAAAGGTTACAAAGGGTTTTGTCCGTTTGTAAAAAGCCGTGTAAAAACAGTGTAACAATCAAGATTTATAACAACGAAAAACTCCCAATAGAGGGAGGCGCTTCGAAAGGTTCCTGGTGGAAAAACCCATAAAAGCCAATGGGAGCCTGGTCAAAAGTGGGGTAGAGAGCCCCTTTCTCCTTTAATATTACCTTTTCAAAATAATATCAATCCCTTCATGAAATTTTGATTGAGTCGATACCAGTGGTCAAACAGTATTTATATCACCGACCTCAAAAGGACGGAAGGCGAAGTCGAACTCGGCGGAATTTGACAAACGAAATGCTTCTAAGACCAGCCCAAGCAAAGCATTTTGTTCGATGCACTAATGCTTTTACCGTGGAGGCGCAATGGCCCAGTGGTTAGGGCAGCGGACTCGCGGTCATAGGATCGCGGTTTCGATTCCCAGACCGGGCATTGTGAGTGTTTATTGAGCGAAAACACCTAAAAGTTCCACGAGGCTCCAGCAGGGGATGGTGGTGATCCCTGCTGTACTCTTTCACCACAACTTTCTCTTACTCTTACTTCCTGTTTCTGTTGTACCTGTATTTCAAAGGGCCGGCCTTGTCACTCTCTGTGTCACGCTGAATGTCCCCGAGAACTACGTTAAGGGTGCACGTGTCTGTGGAGTGCTCAGCCACGTACACGTTAATGTCACGAGCAGGCTGTTCCGTTGATTCGGATCAAACGGAACCCTCGTCGTCGTAACCGACGGAGTGCTTCCCTCTCCCTTAATGCTTTTACCAATTCACCGCCTTAAAGAAACGACTATCATAAACAACAAAGTGTTATTATAAGATAACTCTTAATTAATTAATGCCATAAACGGTCAATTAGTCATTCTGTGGTATGGCTGTCACTAATGTCTGTTACTTCCTGTGTTTGAGTTTGGTTAACTGTAAAGTTCTCTCATCTAGGATAACAAGCATCGGTTTATATACGCTGATATCTGTGATATTTATCAGTTATAGAACATTACTTGGTGTTTTTCTTAATAGTAATAAGTGTATTTATCAAAGAGTGATAAGATTTGAACAAGTTCGTTGTCAAGAGTAGAAGACGTTAGAGGATGGGAATTAATAATGTAAAAGTTTTGTTGGGTGCGTGTGACTGTGTGTGTGTGTGTTTGTGTGTGTGTGTGCGTGTGTGTGTGTGTGTGTGTGTGTGTACGTACGTACGTGTGTAGATATAACTACGGATATATTTATGAATATATATATATGTTTGTGTGTACGTACATACACGCACGCACACACACACACATTATATAAAATATAATATAATATATTCATGTCGTGATGTATACAATGTAAATATTTATGAATGAGTCTATATATATATATATATATATATATATATATATATATGATAAATGTATTGACGTGTATGTACTATATATTATATAGACTTATGAATATATATTTATACATATAGATATATAGATATATACATCTATGTATATATATATATATCATATGTTTTGTATAATATATATATATATATATATATATATATTATATATACATAAATAGATGACTGTATTTTTCCTTGTTAACAATTAACGCGGAAAAAATAGAAAAATAGTTCCCAGGGTAGCAAAAAATCACACAAGTAAAGAGGTTGTAACTCCTTGTTTTTAAAGTTAGAAACTTCGGGTTTACGAGGAATTTTTTGTATAATATATAAATAAATAAATGTGTTTAACGCAGGTATAATTCAAATACTTTTACTTCGACACATGTTTCGAAGATTTCACTGATATTATTCCAAAGGAATTTATGGTGTAAAACAATGTAATCTTCTCTTCAGGAAAGTGAAAAAATTAAAATTGTCAATAAAACATTTTAACAGAAAATGATGGATATGTATAGTGATTTACTGAACGCAATAAGATTGTTTGAAAAAACGTTATATGATTACGTCAAAAGTAGCCTATAGAAAGGGAGGGATATTTTTTTAGTGA
>NW_021827598.1:12500-29878 GCF_006345805.1 Octopus sinensis | reverse complement strand
CATTCACGCAACACGGACAAATGCACACGCACACACATATACTGATGCATATATGGTACACTCAGTGCAGGTAGGTTGGCCTGTCAAAGACATTATCAAGCTCGGTTCCTGATAAATCGTATTTGGAAGAACAACGAATAAAATACATGTGAGAAAGTAACAAAGTAAAAAGATATATATATATATTAGTTAAGAATATACTTGGCAGCAAGTTGACCGTAGTGTGTACATTGGTCTCTGTAAATGTCACGTTGATGGGATAAATTGGGCAGATGAAGATGAGAAAGAAAGCTTGCGAATCCAAATGAGGGACGCCTAGAAAAAAATAAACAAATAGACAAACAGAATAATAATAAAATAATAATAATAATAATAACAATAATAATAATAATAATAATAATAATAATAATAAAAATAATAACAATAACAATAACAATAAAATAACAATAATAATAATAATAACATAATAATAATAATAATAAAAATAATAACAATATAATAATAAAATAACAGTAACAATAATATAGTAACAATAATAATAATAATAATAATAATAATAATAATAATAAAACAACAACAACAATAATAATAATAATAATAATAATAATAATAATAATTATAACAATAATAATAATAATAAAAATATATGTAATGTAGTCGTAGCTTCAAGAAATATAGAACAATAACAAGGCAAGTACAAATATAAATTTGACTGCGAAGATCAGAAAAAAAAATTTAAAGGTAAATCAACATCAAAAATTGGTGCCTTTGAAAGACGGTCACCATGAACGCCGCCTCCCCCGCCAACAACAACAACAACAACAACAACAGCAGCAGGAAGAATAACTTCAACATGAGATGCAATAATAAAACCTTGACATTGGCAGCCAAATCAATTGTAACAACAACCAAAATTGCACAAAGTCAACAACAACTGCAACAACAAAACCACCACCACCACTATTTCTTTTATTACCCACAAGGGGCTAAACACAGAGAGGACAAACAAGGACAGACAAACGGATTAAGCCAATTATATCGACCCCAGTGCGTAACTGGTACTTAATTTATCCACTCCGGAAGGATGATAGGCAAAGTCGACCTCGGCGGAATTTGAACTCAGAACGTAACGGCAGACGAAAAATATACGTATATATCAGCCGAAATTGCGAGGATGATCCGGTTCTAGACTGAAGATTAGAGGTTTCGGATGACCCGTCCGTATTTTGTGTCGTCTCTTCGAGTGTTTTGCGTTCTTGTCCCATTTTGTATTTATATATAACATATATATATATATATTATATATAATATATGATAATATATATATATAATATATATATATATATATATATATATACAATATAGTATATATAATATGTATGTATATGTATATATAAATTGCTCTGATCAATAAGTATCTGGTCTGTTGCTATAGTAACGGAGCTAAAGTGTGGAGAGTAAAGTCGCTGGGCACAGATTAACCTAGAACACAGTTCTATGTGTGCACTAAGGTTTAACGCTCTAGCTTACATCTGCTGTTTCCAGCGGTACTTGGAAGGAAGGTGTGTAGCGTGTGATCGTCTTACTGACGTCGTACTGAAAGTTGAGCAGAGAATCTGCATCAGATTTTACCAAAATCTTGGCAACGCCTGCTCAGAGGTCGTCCCAAAACTTTTCAAAACAAGTTTTCAACGATAAAATTTAGTGCACATGTACAGCAGCGTTTAGGGACCATCTGTGCCCAGCGGCTTTGCTCCGCATGCTTCGGTTTCGTTACTATGGCAACAGTTCGGATACCTATTATCAGACCTAGTTTATATATATATATATATATATATTATATATATATAAGATATATATATATATATGCATATATATATATATATATTCATATAATATATTATATATATGTATATATATATATATATATATATATATGATATATATATGTATTAGTATATATTATATATATATATATATATATGAATATATATTATATATATATACATATATATACATACACACACAACACACACGTATATATATATATATATATATATATAGATACATACATAATATAAGAGTCAAACAGAGAGACAGAGACAGATACACACCCGAAAAAGATGCTTAACAGTAACTTCGGTTTCTACAAACCACCAAAATATCACCGAGAAGAAAAAAAAAATATATATATATAAACGAAATAAAAAGAATTTATATAAAAAAAAACGAACAAAATCGCTTTAGTGGAATCGATAATATAAGAAGAAATAAAAAAAAAACCCAGAAAACAAAACCGACGATACAATAAAATAATAAAAACAATAAATGGAAAATGTTTCGTTTGGAAAATATCCAAGATGGCAGCCTGCAACAGGGGATTACGGATGTAACAGCGGAGCGGTCAGTTAACGGACAAAATGGCCTCAATCTTTTCTCCATCTCGCCATAACTTTCTCACTATCGCTTTCTCATTGTTTACGAAAGTTTCCAGTAATTTATTCCTTATTTTTCCTTGTTTTTTTTTGTTTTCATTTTTTTTCTTTTCCACATCCTGCCTTCTTTTTTTTCGTGTCTCTCTCAAATATCTACACATGTACGTATAATTATATAAACATATACATTCATGACCATCACTCATTCACTCTTTCTATCTATCTTTCTACCTACCTATCTACCTATCTATCTGTCCATGTATCTATCTATCTGTTTATGTATCTATCTATCTGTCTATGTATCTATCTATCTATCACTCCCTCTGTCTTTTATATATATTATAATATATATATATCGAGGAGAGAGAGATGCATATATATTATATATATATATATAATATATATATATATATAGAGATATCTATATATATATATATATATATATATATATATATAGGCGCAATGGTCCAGTGGTTATGGCAGCGGACTTGCGGCCGTAGGATCGTAGTTTCGACTCCCAGACCGGGCGTTGTGAGTGTTTATTGAGCGAAAGCACCTAAAGCTCCACGATCTCAAGCTAGTTAGAAGTTATAGTCAAATTGGGAAAGAAGTACCCGTGTCCCTCGACTTAGTAACACACAAAATACACGCGCACGCATACAATATACATACATACATACATATATATATATATACAAGTATATATGTGTTTACGAATGTATGTATACATGTCTGTCTGTCTGTCTATTTGTATGTATGTATGTATGTATATATGTATGTATGTATGTATGTATGCATACATACATACATACATACATGAATGCTTGTATATTAACCATATTTAGAAAACCAATTATACCTTTGTACATATATCCCTAACAATATATAGGTGCATTATTATGTAGATGTTTCTGCCTTTAGATGTACTTACGCATACGCCTGGGTATATATGGGTAACTGTGAGTGTAGACTTCCATAAATCGTGAGTATGTATGTATGTATGTATGTATGTGTGTGTGTGTGTGTGTGTGTAATAATGTCTCTCACACGTGAGAAATAACATAGCATTTGACACTTCCAATATCGCGCCGGTGTCTCTCACGTAGTTGGTATTTTAGGCTAGAAAATACATCAGCAGAAAAGACTTAATTAGTTTTGCAATATTTTGGCAATTGTACCTGTCATCTCGCCTCTGGTTAGTCTCAGCTTCCATTGCTACAGAGATAGGGAACACAGAGAGAGAGAGAGAGAGAGAGAGGGAGACGGGGATAGAGAGGGCGGGAGAGAGGGAGAGTGTGAGAGAGTGAGTGAAAGGACAAGAGTGAGAGTGAGAATGGGAGTGAGAGAGAAAATGAAAGAGAAAGAAAGAGTGAGTGAGTGAGGGCAAAAGGGAGAGTGAGAATGAGAGAGAGAAAGAGAATGAAAGAGAAAGAAAAAGTGAGTGAGTGAGTGAGTGAGAGGGCAAAAGGGAGAGTGAGAATGAGAGTGAGAGAGAGAATGAAAGAGAAAGAAAGAGTGAGGGTGCAGAAGGGAGAGTGAGAATGAGAGTGAGAGAGAGAATGAAAGAGAAAGAAAGAGTGAGTGAGTGAGTGAAGAAACAGCGGGTGAGAGAGAGAAAGGGTGAGTGAGAGAGAGAGAGAGAGTGAGAGTGAGAGATAGGAAAGAGAGAAAGAGGGAGAGAGAAAGAGAGAGAGAATGAGAAAGTGAGAAAGGGAGAAACAGGAAGAGAGTAATAGAGAAAGGGAAAAAGTGAGTGAGAGAAAGAGTGAGTGAGAGAGAGAGAGAGAGATAGACGCGCGTGCATGCATCTACTGCCATATATTCAACAGTATATATATATTCATATTTACACACAAACAACAGTATATATATATATATACATATTTACACACACACATATGGATATATATGCATGTATGCTTGGCTGTGCTCAATATTCATTCGTCTGCCTGTCTCTGTATGTGTGTGTGTGATCTTGAGCGCGTATTTTATATGCATGTATGTGTATGTATGTATGTATTATTATTATTATTAAATATATACACATATATATATATATATATATATATATATATAATATATATATATATATATATATACAGATTATATATATATACACATATAGATTTGGGGCGTTCGATTTTTGACTTATGTAAGGTCGGAATTTGAACTCAGAACGTAACGACAGACGAAATACCACGAAGCATTTCGCCCAACGTGCTAATGTTTCTGCCAGCTCGCCGCCTTATATTATTATATTATATTGTTATACAGTTACACACACATACACACATATGGCCAATGAAAGACGGAAGATGCCATATATGAGAATTTATTATTAATCACGACAAGCCACCAAACCTTTTTATATTTTCTCTCTCTGTATATTTCTGTGTTCCTTTATGTCGAAGAGCGTAGGTTCGAAACGTAAAAGACTTTCTCGCTTCCCGTGCGGTTTAAATACATCTGTCTGTGTTTACACACCCCTCTTCGTCTTTCGCCTTTTCGTAAATTCTCACTATATATATATAGGTATATATATATTATATATATATATATATATATATATATATATATACATACATACACAGACATACACACACACACATTCACACACATATATGTATATATATGTATATATGTTTATATATATGTGTGTGTGTGTGTGTGTATGCATCTATATATATGCGAGTGCAAGTATATAGAAGACCATACAAGTTTTCGCAGACCGAAGCTTGAAGGTAGGCATATACATAAACCTAGATACAAAAGCATATATCGTGTCTACATTATGCATATTCACACATTTATACACGCCGACGAAAACGTGCACGCGTACACACATGCAAGCACACACACACACACACACACACACACACACACACACACAGCTCAAACACACACACAGAGGCACACATACACACAAGAACACATAGGGGACCTTAACCGTGTAGAAGCTATCATAATACATTTTTTTGTTTTTATCCTTACTTACTCAAGTACTGCTGTTGTTGTTGTTGTTGTTGTTTTGTTTGTTGTTTCTGGCAAAAAACCAGCCTAGTGAAACATCGAGAGAAACGGTTCACTAAAACACGCATTTTAGACACCCTTGTCAGAGAAAACATTAGAAGATAAAAAAAAAATTGAAGTATAGGCGCAGGAGTGGCTGTGTGGTAAGTAGCTTGCTTACCAACCACATGGTTCCGGGTTCAGTCCCACTGCATGGCACCTTGGGCAAGTGTCTTCTACTGTAGCCTCGGGCCGATCAAAGCCTTCTGAGTGGATTTGGTAGACGGAAACTGAAAGAAGTCCGTCGTATATATGTATATATATATGTATATATATATATATGTGTGTGTGTGTTTGTGTGTGTCTGTGTTTGTCCCCCTAGCATTGCTTGACAACCGATGTTGGGGTGTTTATGTCCCCGTCACTTAGCGCTTCGGTAAAAGAGACCGATAGAATAAGTACTGGGCTTACAAAGAATAAGTCCCGGGGTTGAGTTGCTCGACTAAAGGCGGTGCTCCAGCATGGCCGCAGTCAAATGACTGAAACAAATAAAAGAAAAGAAAGGAAGAATATAAAACAGTAAAGATACGTTCCACTTATGTATGTACGGGTATACCGCCATCCATCGAACCATCCATCCAACCATCTATCCAACCGTTCATCCATCCATCCATCCACAAATCCACACACACACACACACACGCATTCCCACATGCGCACACATGCATATACATGTATAAATGTATATACAGGCGCAAGCGTGGCTATATGGTAAGAAGCTTGCTTCGTAACCACATGTTTCTGGATTCAGTCCCACTGCGTGGCATCTTAGGTAAGTGTCTTCTACTATAGTCTAGAGCTGACCAAAGCCTTGCGAGTGTGTCTGGTGGACGGAAACTGAAAGAAGCCTGTTGTATACATATTTATGCATATATATGTGTGTGAAAAAAATCTCACTAAGTATTTTGTCCGATGTAGATTCGCCGCCTTAATGGAATCAAATTTTGAAACAAGACGAGCACTTTTATCCGGGGTGGTTATTTGATTATATCGATCCCTAGTACCAAACTGGTACTTATTTTATCGACCCTGAAATGATGCGAAGCAAGGCTCAGGCGAGCAGAATTTGAGCTCCAGATGCCAAAAACCAGAAGAAACACTGCAGTGTGTAGTTATGTAGTTTTTTTGTCAATTCACAACCGAAATTTAGGATACGAATCCAGACATTTGTTTGCTGATGGCGAGGGGGCGGAACAAACAATTCAATTGACCCCAGTATTTGACTGGTACTTTATGTTGTCAACTTCGGGTGTATGAAAGGAAAATTTGGCCTTTAACGGGATCTGAACACAGAACTTGATACATCGTATCTAGATAACTGTAGATTTTCACCACACATGTAAAAAGACAAAAAAAAAAAGAGAAAAAAAACTCAGTTAAGTTACAATGAAAATATCAAAAACAATAATTTTTTGTACATTATAATGGCGTTCTTTTTGGTATTTTCGTTTTTACTTTCCTTCCTTTTTTCTTTGTTTTTTTTCTTCTTTTTCTTTTGGTGTTAACCAAATGGCAAACCATGACAGAACATTGAAAATCAATTTGTTACCATTGGCTCTTGTATGTGCTGAACTATTTCCGATAATAACATTAACGTTAACACCACCACCACCGCCACCAAAACCACCACCACCACCACCACCAAAACCACCACCACCACCGCCACCAAAACCACCACCACCACCACCACCTACAACAACAATAACAACAGCAGTAGCAGAAGCAGCGGCAGCGGTAGCAGCAGCATTACCATTCTGCCATGCATCTAATTTCAGTTACCATTATACAAGTTCTCTGCTGTCTGCGAGTTAGAAAGATGCGGTGCCGAAGATGGCAGTTCTTTGTAAAAACCAATTTAAATCGGTTTCTCTTTTCTATGTGACAGTTCTCTACAGTTTTTTCCTTGTTGTTGTTGTTGAGCTCCCAAGGTCAAGGCTGACTAAACATGCCAAAGATCAAAAATATTCCGTCCGTGACCATCCTGTATCCTTTATCGAAATTATTTTGTCCGATGTATCTTTATTCCAAAGACAATATTGATTTGGCTGCTATTTCTTGCAGATCAGCGAACTGCATACATGCCGTGGCTGTTGTGGAGCTGAAGGTCCTCATTAAGTGGAACTGAGATCAAATATATTCCAACCGTGACCATTCAGCATTCTGTATGTCAAATCTTCAATTTTACCGATGTGCCGTTTTTCCAAAAAAAGATATTGCACGATTTGTGAGAGATTTGGCTGCTATATCTTGCAGACAATCGAACTGCGTATAGACATTTGCTGTTTATGATATTGTTGTTGTTGTTGTTGCCTTGCTGCTGCTATATTTATTATCTTCACCTTCGTTAAGGCGTAGGTATTGTTTTTAGTCGTTTTTGTTAGTTTGTTTTTCCGTGGACAAGATATCTTAAGAACCGCTGGATCGATTCGGATGAAACTTTCAAAGATGTTTGGCCTCGTAAATGGCACAAACCGATTAGATTTTGGGATTGGTTCGGTACAGGAAAAAAATTCTGGACTATTTTTCCCTTTTTTCACTTTATTTTTGAGAGCGGTCTGGTTCATTTTTAGTATTCTCATTTGTGAGAGCAGTCGATATTATTTCAGATATTCTCATTTTAAAAACATCTCCGGCTAATCGACTAAAAACAATACCTACGCCTTAACGAAGGAGGAGATAATAAATATAGCAGCAGCAAGGCAACAACAACAACAACAACAGCATAAACAGCAAATGCCTATAGGCAGTTCGATTGTCTGCAAGATATAGCAGCCAAATCTCTCACAAATCGTGCAATATCTTCTTTGGAAAAACGGCACATCGGTAAAATTAAAGATTTACAAAATACAGGATGGTCACGGTTGGAATATATTTGATCTCAGTTGAGAGAACGGTGGTGTCGCCTTGGTGGGGGTTTGCACTCTCTGAGTGCTCTTGTTTTGTTTATAATAATATAGATTGTTGGGCCCTGGCTACTACGAAACCGCCCAGTTTTCTTCGCAGTGTTAAGGGTTCGAGTTTTAAGGGGAGAATATTTAATCTTCAGTTATTGACAGTTCTCATTGTATCCTTCATCATCGCTGTTGTTGTTCGTACTAGAAAGAAGCAAATTTGCAGAGTAGTTAGAGCGGTGGATAAAATGTCTTTAGCTATTTCATCCGAATAAGGCGGCGTGATCGCAGAAACTTTAGCGCGCCCGGTAAAATGATTTGCGGCAATTCCTTCTGAGTTTTATCCTTTCAGAGTCAATAAAATAAGTACCAGCTGAACACTGAGGTCGATTTAATCAGCTTACACTCTCCCCCTAAAATTCATCGCCTTATTCCGGAATTTGAATCCTATATAAAGAAGCAGCAATCAAGAAAAATCGTGAGGCCGCATAAAAGCGTGCTCCTTAGATAGAGATGTCCATTCATTACAAGGAAATAACTGCATTACTTGGCGACTACAAAACCTATTTCTTTATTACCCACAAGGGGCTTAACACAGAGGGGACAAACAAGGACAGACATAGGTATTAAGTCGATTACATCGACCCCAGTGCGTAACTGGTACTTAATTTATCGACCCCGAAAGGATGAAAGGCAAAGTCGACCTCGGCGGAATTTGAACTCACAACGTAACGCAGACGAAATACTGCTAAGCATTTCGCCCGGCGTGCTAACGTTTCTGCCAGCTCGCCCTGTACGTACTAGCGTCAGTTTTTAAAAAGACGATAACGTGTGTGATTCGAACCAGGCTTCGTTCATATTTCTAGCAAGCTGAGTAAACGGTTTGTAACATCGTCATTAGATTAATTTCAATTGTATTCATGCCAGGCTTTTCGCAAACGAATTGCTTATGCTAATTTATTTTTCTACAGTTTTGTATTATTGACTTTAATATTGATGAAGTCAGTGAGAAAGAGATAGAGAGAGAGAGAGAGAGAGAGAGAGAGAGAGAGAGAGAGAGAGAGTTAAGTTGTAGTTTGTGTTTATTATTATTCTACGAGTGTTAGTTCTTGCATTATACATATGTACTGGGACATCGCCATCAAATGTTTTCGTCTCGTACTCATAACATTGCTTTTAAGTTTTGGCACAGTGCTAGCAAATTCGGGGGAAAGGGGTAGGTCGATGAGATCAACCTGAGTGCTCCGCTGGTGCTTGTTTTATCGACACCGAAAATATGAATCGCAAAGTGGACCTCGGCTGAAGAAAGGTCGCAAAGCAGTTTCGTCCAGTGTGTTCACCATTCTGCTCGATTGCCATCTTTACGATTCCTTTTAGTTTTGGCACCAGGCCGGCAATGTTGATGGTGGGGGCTTAGATATTATAGTGAAGTGCTCAATACTTCAATGGTAATTATGTAAGTGACCCTGAAAGGGTGGACGGCAAATTCGACCTCGGTGGTTGACTTCGTTCACACACACACACACACACCACACACACAGACACATACGCCCACACACGTACGTACGCAGGCACACACACACATACATACATGCACATACGTACGTACGCATCCACGCTCACACACACGCACATAAACATACACACATACGTACGTCCACATGCACGCACACACTCACAAACGTATGTACGCTCGCACACACACACACATAATACGTACTCTCGTACACACACACACACACGGACTCGCACAAGCATACAAACACGTATGTATCCACGCACGCACACAAACACACATGTACGTAGTACGCACGCGCACACACACGCATACATAGGTACATAGAAAAATACCAATAAATAAACTTATAAGCTAAAGCCAAAAATTCTGTCAGCTTGCCGCCTTCATAATTCTTTCTCATTCTGACACAAGACCAGCAGTTTTGGGTGAACGTGTTTATGGATTATATCGGCCCCAGGGGGTACTTATATTACTCTGGTATTCATATTATTTTCTACTTTAAGCACAAGGCCCGAAAGTTTGGCGGAGGGGGCCAGTCGATTAGATCGACCTCAGTGCGCAACGGGTACTTACTTTATCGGCCCCGAAAGGATGAAAGACAAAATCGACCTCGGCGGAATTTGAACTCAGAACGAAAAAACAGACTAAGCACTTCGCCCTGCATCCTAACCTCTGGTACTCATATTAATTTGGTATTTATATTACCGTGGTACATATATTACTGTGGTACTTAGGTTACTGACCCCAAAAAGATGAGTGGCAATGTCGACCTCGGTGGAAATTGAACACCGGAAGTAAAGAACCGGAATAAATGCACTTACGCACTTTATTCGGCATGGAAATCGATCTGTTAGTTCGCAGTCATAGAGAAGAGGTTAAAATATAGAGCGAAGGAAGATAGATAGATAGATAGAGAGAGAGGGGGAGAGAGAGAGAGACAAAGAGACGGACATAGATCACGCTGCAGCGTTCCATACATTGATGATGATGATGATGATGATGGCTGTCTTAATTAAATTATGACTGCACTTGTCTAATTATAGAATTTTTTTACGAAATTATGTCTGTATCTTGGTGACAAAAGTCAGAGCGAATGATTTTGTTTGATCTTCAGCAACGTGCTGTCAACGTCGCTAACGGCTTCGTGATGGACTGCATTTGCAAACACAGACACACACACATACACACAAACACATACACATACACACACAACACAGACACACACACATACACACAGACACACACAGAGCACGCACCTACAACACACACGCAACAAATACATAACGCACACATACACACGCATACAACAAAATACGCAAAAAATACGTACGTACCTATATATAGACATGTGCATATATATATATATATATATATATATGTAAATATTTAAACATATATTTATATACCATACACTCACGGACTCTTCCGCTCATACATATTCTCTCGCTCTCTCGCACACACATACACACACACAAAACACCCCTCCACACATATATACAAACATACATATATATATGTATGTATACTCCATGCATACATACATACATGTATGTATACATAAATGCACACACACATATATGCATATAGCATGTGCGCGCGCAGACACACACACATGTATATATCGATCGGAGAAGTCGATTCATGATGGAGTAAGATTACTTCTTTACGCAAGTTCACATCAAGAAACCGCTCGAGTTTGGTCATCCCACACCGGCCACAAGCCAGTCTCCGCGTAACAGCTTGACCCCCTAGATTTTGGGACCTACAAAGTCCACTTGCCGACCCACATACTCTGCTAAACAAGGTGTACGAAAGAACATGCTGGATATCACTTTGATAGACTGGGGGCCCCTCCGTGACTATGTTTGTAAGCCTGCACTTGAAAAGCCGACACGACCAACCTCTTCCTGCATCCTTTTTACTCTCTGTTCAGGCGAGCGGCCTATTGTTCGGGGCCAATCAACACTAGTATGGGGTTCCTTATGTTTCCGTAACCTAGCAGTGCAGCTAAAGAAACCGATGTAATAAGTATCACAGTTACACTTAAAAAACACAACAAACAAACAAAAAAAAAACAACGCAAGTACTGGATTCAACTTGTTCCACTAAAAATCTCCTTCCAGACGGTGCTCCAGCGTGGCCGCATTCTAATAACAGAAGCAACAAATAGGAGGTAAATGGTTCTTTCTATTTCAAAATGCAGTTAAGTGTCCCATAATCTACGGGGTTACACGGCAGCAAGTTTACAAATTGTTTGTTTACCACAGAACTTTAGTTGAAGGCAATTTCTGAACTTGAGAACGAAACACCGATTTATCTTGTAATTTCTCATAGTAGTAGTAGTGGTAGTAGTAGTAGTGGTAGTAGTAGTAGTAGTAGTAGTAGTAGTAGTAGTTGTAGTAGTGGAAGTGGTTGGAGTGGTAGTTGTAGCAGAAATAACAGAGAAACGAGCTTCTTAGCCACAAAGGCGTACACGCATTCATACACTCACGGACTCTTCCACTCATACATATTCTCTCTCTCTCTCGCAAACACGTACACACACACACACAAAGCACCCCTCCACACATATATACAAACGTACACACATACACGCGGACACATAAACACACGCTCGCACATGGACACACAAACACTCGCACACACACATAAACACAGACAGACACGCATACACCACATACACAGTGTATATATACACACACATACACACACACATATAAACACACACACAGACAGGCACTCATAGACCACATACACAATACACACACACATATACACACACACCACACACACACACACACACACACACACACACAAACACAAACACATGAAGCTATTCAGACGACAAAATGTCTGAAACCAGCAACACAAAATCAGTTTTTTTTTACTTTCACTTTAGCATCAATTTCACACACCCGCTCTTTCTCTCTCTGTCTCCCTCTCTCTCTCTGTCCCCCTCCTCTTCATCTCTCTCCAGCTCTGCCTCACTCGTTCACCTTCAAACTCCTTTGTGATACAAATCACTGGTATACTTGCCAACTTGTATTTTAGTAGACATATAAACGTGGATATCATTCGACACATGGCTGACTCAGGAACAGACAGACACTAAGGAGAAATATGTAAGTAGACATGTTGCAAACACAGAAAGTGTATACAGAAAGATAGACCAACCACAATACTATTCACCCAGGTATGCCTGCAGGCCACTTCCATTCACACTCAAAATGCACAATCTATGTGTACTTGTATATGTGCGTAACGGTATGCGCACGTGTGTAATAATAATAATAATAATAATAATAATAATAATATATATATATATATATATTTATTTTATAGAAGGAGCTTCTACAGAACTAGAACTGTTTCATTTAAGTGAAATCATCAGGAAGCTTGCTGTCAAAATAAGTCTTGGCATTTTGAAACCAAGCTTCCTGATGATTTCACTTGAATGAAACAGTTCTGGTTCTGTAGAAGCTCCTTCTATAAAATAATTAATTTACTCTGCTATGTATTGAGTACCTTATTTACTGTGGTTAACCCCGACTCAACCCGGGACCTACATATATATATATACATATATATATATATATATATATATATATATATATATATATATATATATATCAAGTAGAAATATGTTTTAAGCAGCAGAAAATTCAACAAAACCTGTTACTCTGAGTTTCACGTTCCCGTTCGTCGGACAGTTTTTTCTTTTTTAACAAAAACTATCCGACGAACGCGAACGTGAAACTCAGAGTAACAGGTTTTGTTGAATTTTCTGCTGCTTTTAAATAAAGCATATTACTCTACCCTGGTATTTGAGTACTCTTTTTTCCACCTTGTTTCACATTTATGTGTTTACTCCGGTATATCAATATATATGTATGTATATACATATTTACATATGTATGTATATATATATGAATATATATATGAATATATATGTATATATATATATATATATATATATATATATACATATATATATATATATATATATTATCCTTTCTACTTACTGTAGGCATTGGACTGGAATTTGGTGGAAGGGATGAAGTCGATCATATCGACCCCAGTGCGTAACTGGTACTCGTTTAATCGACCCCGAAAGGATGAAAGACTAAGTCGACCTCACCGGAATTTGAACTCTGAATACAGTGATCGTAATAATGATAATAATAATGATTTCAGATTTTGCCACAAGGGCAGCAATTTTGGGCTAGGGGATGTGTCGATTACATAAATCGCAGTGTTTCACTGGTACTTAATTTATCGACCCCTGAAAGGAGGAAAGGCTAAAACGACCTCGGCGGATTTTAAACTCTGAACGTAGCGGCGGACGAAACAAAGAAAACGATGATTTCAATTTTTGGCACAAGGCCTGAAATTTTTGGGTGGGTGGGGAGAAGTCGATTACAACTAGTACCTATATGATCACCCCTCGAAAGGATAAAAAAAATTCAATTGCGCCTTTGTGGAATTTGAACTCTGAACGTAGCTGCACACAAAACAATGATAGTAATGATTTCAATTTTTGGCACAAGGCCTGAAATTTGGGGTGGGTGGGTAGAAATCGATTAACCAGTACTATTTGATCGCCCTCGAAAGGATAAAAAAATTCAAGTGCGCCTCGGTGGAATTTGAACTCAGAACGTAGCGGCAGACGAAACAATGATAGTAATGATTTTAATTTTTGGCACAAGGCCTGAAATTTGGGGGGTGGGTTGAAATCGATTAATCCGTACTATTTGATCGCCCTCGAAAGGATAAAAAAATTCAAGTGCACCTCGGTGGAATTTGAACTCAGAACATTACGGCAGACGATAGTAATGATTTCAATTTTTGGCACAAGACCTGAAATTTGGGGTGGGTGGGTAGAAATCGATTAACCAGTACTATTTGATCGCCCTCGAAAGGATAAAAAGTTCAAGTGCGCCTCGGTGGAATTTGAACTCAGAACGTAGAGTGAGAAGAAATGCCTCGAAGCATTTCGTCCGCCTCGTTAAGGATGATACCACCTCGCAGCCTTCCTACTACTACTACTACTACTATTACTAATAATAGTAACAATTTCTGCCTGTCGTCTTGTGTCCAGCCAATCCTCGTTGGTACGTTTAACCTTATTTAATCATACTTCAAGTTGATATTGTATTTCTACCCCGTCTTGGTTCAGTTTACGTTATTGCAATTAGCTCTCGCCTGCAGCCGGAGTCCTAAAGAACTCTTTTAATTGGATGCGATTACCTGTCCGTTGTAATTAACGAAAACTTCGGAATAAGTTTTACTAACTTGAACTGACCTTCCAGACTATGCGTCTTAAGGACAATTTCCTGTCTTTTTCCATTGAATTTCTCGTCATTAAAAATATTTTAATTATCTTCTTTGAAAAACCTTCTCCTACCGAGAACTACAGTAAAACAGAATCACAGAGTACGGAGAAGAAACGGTTGCCAAACTCAAAACTGGTATCGTTCTCTTGTTGTTGTTGCTGTTGTTGTTGTTCTTACTGGTGTTGTTGTTGTTGTTCTTCTTCTTCTTCTTCTTCTTCTCCTTCTTCTTCTTCTTCTTCTTCTTCTCCTTCTTCTTCTCCATTTCTTTTTCTCCTTCGTCTTCTTCTTCTTTTTCTTCTTCTTCTTCTTCTTCTGTCCCTCCCCTCCTCCTCCAAATACTACTACTACTACTACTACTACTACTACTACTACTACTACTACCACCACCACCACCACCACCACCAATCCACCACCACCACCACCACCACCACCACCACCACCACCACTACCACCACCCACTCCATTTTCTCTTGCATCTTCCACCCTTTTTCTTGTCTTCTCCTTCCTTCTCCTCCTACCCACATCCTCCTCTTCATAATGATGCTAATATAATTTCCATAAATTACCGACAACAACCAAACGAATCTAATATATTCTACAGAACGTTCACCGAAACTCAAAAGTTCGCCTGTCCTTTCTCCTCAAATGTTCTTTGATGCATTTCTAAGATCGGTAGAGCGCCGGATGCGATTCTCTGTTGCATTTGTTTCAACTCTTTCAGTCCCGAGTTCAAATCAACTTGAAGTCATCTTCACTTATTTATCTAACATGGTTTTCATGAAATATATTAGGTACTAGGCTTACAGAGAATAAGTCCTGGGGGTAGATTTGCTCGTTAAATGCCTTTATGGCAAATTTTTATGAAATAAAGTAGCTTACTACCAACCACATGGATTCGGGTACAGTCCCACTGCGTGGCACGTTGGGCAAGTGTCTTCTACTATAGCCTGGGGCCAACCAAAGCCTTGTGAGTGGATTTGGTAGACGGAAACTGAAAGAAACCCGTCGTGTATATGTATATATATATATGTGTGTGTGTGTGTTTGTTTATTTGTGTTTGTCCCCCCAACATCGCTTAACAACCGATGCTGGTGTGTTTACGTCTCCGTAACTTAACGATTCGGCAAAAGAGACTGATAGACAGATAGATAGATAGATAGATAGATAGATATATATATATAGATAGAGGAAGATAAGCATAGTGGTTGAAAGAGAAAGAAAAACTATGAGAGAGGGAGAAAGAAAGAGAGAAAAAGAAAGAAAGAGAGAGGGACAGTAAGTGCGTGTGTGAGCGCGAGAGGCGACAGTGCACGTACGAGCGAGAGGCCAGTGCGTGTCCGTTTGTGATAGAATGCCAATTAGCCAAATGACCATTCTCTGCATGCGAACCAAAAATTTAGTGTGTGTAACTGTAGATTCTCACACGATGCGGATGCATTACGTCTCTGGGGCCTTGACTTGAGCCTTTTGTAGGGTCAGCAGTTATTTAGAGCTGAAAATGCTACTGGACCGAAGCCCTAAAGCGAAAGCAAGTGTAGAAAATTGTGTGGGTGAAAGTCAGAGCTTTAGCCTTCAGGTTACTCTGACATATATAACGCTAATTTATTCCACACTGCTTCGAATTAACATTGGATTATGCTAGGGCAATGAGCTGGCAGAAACGTTAGCATCCGGGCGAAATGCTTTGTGGTTTTTGGTCCGCCGTTACGTTCTGAGTTCAAATTCCACCGAGATCAAATTCCACCGAGATCGACTTTACCTTTCATCCTTACGGGGTCGATAAATTAAGTACCAGTTACGCACTGGGGTCGATATAATCGACTTAATCCGTCTGTCTGTCCTTGTTTGTCCTCTCTGTGTTTAGCCTCTTGTGGGTAGTAAAGAAATAGGTACTTCGTCTGTCTTTACATGCTGAGTTCAAGTTCCGCGGAGGTTAACTTTTCCTTTCATCCTCTCGGTATCGATAAATTAAGTACCTATTTCTTTACTACCCACAAGGGGCTAAACACAGAGAGGACAAACAAGGACAGACAAACAGATTAAGTCGATTATATCGACCCCAGTGCGTAACTGGTACTTATTTAATCGACCTGGAAAGGATGAAAGGCAAAGTCGACCTTGGCGGAATTTG
>NW_021827598.1:0-10000 GCF_006345805.1 Octopus sinensis | reverse complement strand
ATGTTTCTGTGTGTGTGTGTGTGGTGTGTTATGTTGTGTGTGTGTGTGTGTTTGTGTGTGTCTATGTTTGTGTGTGTGGTGTTTGTGTTGTGTGTTGTCTATGTTTGTGTGTGTGGTGTGTGTGTGTTTGTGTGGTGTCTATGTTGTGTGTGTGTTGTGTGTTTGTGTGTGTGTGTTTGTGTTGTGTGTGTGTGTGTGTGTGTGTTTGTGTGGTGTGTATATGGTTTTGTGTGTGTGTGTTGTGTGTTCGTGTGTTGATGTTTGTGTTGTGTGTGTGGTGGTGTTGTGTTGTGTGTGTCTATGTTTGTGTGCGTGTGTGTGTGTGTTTGTGTGTGCCTATGTTTGTGTGTGTGTGTGTGGTGTTTGTGTGTGTCTATGTTGTGTGTGTGTGTGTGTGTTGTGTGTGTCTATGTTGTGTGTTGTGTGTGTGTGTGTGTTTGTGTGTGTGTATATGTTTGTGTGGTGTGTGGTGTGTGTGTGTCTATGTTTGTGTGTGTGTGTGTGTTTGTGTGTGTGTCTATGTTTGTGTGTGTGTGTGTGTGTTTGTGTGTGTCTATGTTTGTGTGTGTGTGTGTGTGTGTTGTGTGTGTCTATTGTGGTGTGTGTGTGTGTGGTGTGTGTGTATGTTGTGTGTGGTTTGTGTGTGTTTGTGTGTGTGTGGTGTTGCTGTGTTGTGTGTGTGTGTGTGGTGTTTGTATGTGTATATGTTGTGTGTCTGTGTGTGTTTGTGTGTGTCTATGTTTGTGGTGTGTGTGTGTGTTTGTGTGTGTATATGTTGTGTGTGTGTGTGTTTGTGTGTGCCTATGTTGTGTGTGTGTGGTGTGTTTGTGTGTGTCTATGTTTGGTGTGTGTGTGTGTGTTTGTGTGTCTATGTTTGTGTGTGTGTGTGTGTATGTGTTTGGGGTGTCTATGTCTGTGTGTGTGTGTGGTGTGTGTTCGTGTGTGGTCTATGTTTGTGGTGTGTGTGTGTGGTGTGTTGGTGGTCTATGTTTGTGTGGTGTGTGTGTGTGTGTGTTGTGTGTGTCTATGTTGGTGTGTGTGTGTTTGTGTGGTTTGTTTGTGTATGTGTTGGTGGGTGTTATGTCTGTGTGTGTGTGTGGTTGTGTGTGTTCGTGTGTGTCTATGTTTGTGTGTGTGGTGTTGTTTGTGTGTGTCTATGTTTGTGGTGTGTGTGTGTGAGTGTTTGTGTGTGTCTATGTTGGTGTGTGGTGGTGTGTTTGTGTTGTGTGTGTCATGTTTGTGTGTGTGTGTGTGTGTGTGTGTGTCTATGTTTGTGTGTGTGTGTGTGTGTGTTTGTGTGTATGTGTCTATGTTTGTGTGTGTTGTGTTGTGTGTGTGTGTGTGGTGGTTTGTGTGCTATGTTTGTGTGTGTGTGTGGTGTGGTGGTGTTGTTATGTTTGTGTGTTGTGTGTGGTGTGTGTTTGTGTGTTTGTCATGTTTGTGTAAGTGTGTTTTGTGTGTGGTGTGTGTGTTTGTGTGTGTGTATATGTTGTGTGTGTGGGTGGGGTTGGTTGTGTGTCTATGTTGTGTGTGTGTGTGTGTTTGTGTGTTGCTATATGTTTGTGTGTGTGTGTGTGTGTGGTTGGTGTGTGTCTATGTTGGTGTGGGTGGTGTGTTGTTGTGTCTATGTTTGTGTGTGTGTGTGTGTTTGTGTGTGCCTAGTTTGTGTTGTGTGGTGTGTGTGTTTGTGTGTGATATGTTGTGTGTGTGTGTGGTGTTGTGTGTGTGTATATGTTTGTGTGTGGTGTGTGTGTTTGTGTTGTCTATGTTTGTGGTGTGTGTGGTTTGTGTGTGTCTATGTTGTGTGTGTGTGTGTGTGGTGTGTTATGTTTGTGTGTGTGTGTGTGTTTGTGTGTGTCTATGTTTGTGTGGTGTTGGTGTGTTTGTGTGTGGCTATGTTTGTGTGTGTGTGTGTTTGTGTGTGCTATGTTGGTGGTGGGTGTGTTGTGTGTTGTATATGTTGGGTGTGCTGTGTGTGTTTGTGTGTGTCTATGTTTGTGTGTGTGTGTGTATGTGTTTGTGTGGTCTATGTTTCTGTGTGTGTTGTGTGTTGTGTTATGTGTGGTGTGTGTGTGTGTTTGTGTGTGTCTATGTTTGTTGTGTGTGTGGTGTTTGTGTGTGTTGTCTATGTTTGTGTGTGTGTGTGTGTGTGTGTTTGTGTGTGTCTATGTTTGTGTTGGTGTGTGGTGGTGTTGAGTGTGTCTATGTTGTGTGTGTGTGTGTGTCTATGTTTGTGTGTGTGTGTGTGTGTGTGTTTGTGGTGTCTATGTTTGTGTGTGTGTGTGTGTGTGTGGTTGTGTGTGTCTATGTTGTGTGTTTGGTTGTGTGTGTGTGTTGTGGTTTGTTTGTCTTGTGTGGTGTGTGGTGTGTGTGTGTTGTGTGTGTTATATTTGTGTGTGTTTGTGTGTGTTGTTTGTGGTTGTTGTGTATGTTTGTGTGTGTTTGTGTGTGTTGTGTGTGTTGTATGTTTGGGTTGTGTGTGTGTGTGTGTGTGTTGTCTATGTCTGTGGTGGGTGTGGTGTGTTTGTGTGTCTATGTTTGTGTGTGTGTGTTGTGTTTGGTGTGGGTATATGTTTGGTGTGTGTGTGTGTGTGTGGTTTGTGTGTGTCTATGTTTGTGTGTGTGTGTGTGTGTGTTTGTGGTGTGTATATGTTTGTGTGTGGTGTGGTTTGTGTTGTGTGTGTATTATGTTTGTGTGTGTGTGTGGTGTGGTGTGTTGTGTTGCGTTGTGTCTATGTTGTGGTGTGTGTGGTGTTTGTGTGTGTCTATGTTTGTGTGTGGTGTGTGAATGTGTCTGCTGGTGTTTCTGTGTTTGTGTGTGTGTGTGAGTGTGTGTGTAGGAATGTGTCAGTCTGTGTTTGAGTGTATGTGAATGGGCCTGTGTATGTGTGTGTGTGTGGATGTGTCTGTAGGTGTTTGTGTGTTTGTGTGTGTGCATGTGCGTGTTTGTGTGTGTGGATGTGTGTGTGTGTGTGTGTGTGTGTGTGTGTGTGACAGAGAGAGATTGTGTCTGTATGTTTGTGTGAGTGAACCTCTGCAGGCGTTTCTGAGTTTGTGTGTGTATAGGAATGTGTCACTCTGTGTTTGGGTCTATGTGAATGAGCCTGTGTATGTGTGTGTCTGTAGGTGTTTGTGTGGATGTGTCTGTAGCTGTTTGTGTCTATGGTTTTATGTGAATGCGCGCGCGCGTGTATGTCCATGTCTTGGAAATGCACACACTCGTAGAAATAAATAAAATAAAATAAAATAAAATAAAATAAAATAAAAACAAAATTTGCAATATAGTGAGGATGTGGTTGTATGTGGATATTCTTGTATTCGCGCGCCTGCAGATGCGCATGTGCGTTTATGTTTGAATGTGCGTGTATGTCTGTGGAGTGCTCAGCCACAAGGACGTTAATTTCACGAGCAAGCTGTTCCGTTGATCGGATCTGCTGGAACCCTCGTTGTCGTAACCGACGGAGTGATCCTGATGTGACTTTTTTATTTTAGGCACAGGGCCTGAGTAATTGGTAGAGGGTGGGGTGCTGATTTGATTAATCAACTTTACTGCTCAGTAAGCACTTTGTGTTATCGACTCCGAAAAGATGAAGGACAAAGTCGACATCGGCGGAATTTGAACTCGGGACCTAAGACTGGAAGAAATGCTTCTAAGCATTTTGTCCGACGTGCTGAGTATTCCTGCCAGCTCGCTGTCCTGGTCAGTTATTAGTAATAAGATAAGAGAGAGAGAGAGAGAGAGAAAGGAATGAGAGAGCAACCTGGAATGTGGAAAATAAAGGGAAGAATAAAGAGGGAGGGGAATAGAGGAGATTAGTCATAGAATAAAAACATGATTGTAAGAAGATTGAAGGAGAAAAGGAATCAAATTTTTTGGGATAGGAGACAAAGAGTTTCTTCAAGATGAAACGAAAATAGAAAGACAAAGAACTATTGCCAGATATGAATAATATGTAACTCAAAAAGAAAGGATTGCACAACAAGAAAATCGGATGTAATACGGCTCTGATACGAACACGAGTTTGGGACATGAGGCGGCACAATACTTAAGAGATTCGACATTTTGAAAATCAACTACTAGCCATTATTATAGGGGAAATGTTAACATAATCTTAGACTAAGAATTCCTTAACCAAAACGTCTGGGACCGGAAGTACTGCATTCGGATTTTAGAGTATTTTTGTATTTGGATTTATACAATGGGACAGGTTGGTGAATGAAAACCAAACCAGGACAAATATCCATTAATATTTCATAATATATACATATAACCTGAATGTAGTTTTAAAAATTAATTTTTAATAATATTTTTTTAAAAATTATACCATCATAAAGGTAAGATTTCAGCCTCCGGCTGCAATGTCATGATAGAATTAGAAAGTTACAATACACACCCGCTATATGTATTTTCTTTTCTTACTCAATACACATATTAGGTATTCATGAATGGTATACAAACCACTGAACATGACTAGGAGTAAAGAACATGAAAACTGTAAAGTTCAACATTTTATTTTTAAACTAATACACAAGTAATGACGCTAATCATGTTAGGATTTTACAAGAAGGTGAAATTCAGATCTGATTGTGGAAGTTTTACGAAGTAAAGCATTTTCTTGCTGAGAAACCAATTCTTAAAGATGAATGTCCTGTCTCTCATTGGTGACGTTTTTCCAGAAACAACTTTATTCAGAAATAATGTAACTGATTTTAAAGCGCATAGTATAAAGGTAGATAGTGCTGTGAATATGAAACCGTATTAAATTAGGAAATGTTGACAATAATGCGATATAAGTTCAGCATTATCATATGAAAAGTTATATTGAATAACGCAATGTGTTATCTCTCTATAATACAAACTGCATAATAATAGGAATTATATCTACGATTTCCAACTGCAATCTGCGCTGTATTCTGAGCCATAAAATCCCCTTTGTATAAAATTCCTGTAGCGTATTGTATAATGTTGTGAATATTAACTCCTTACTCTGGGTCTCACTTATTTAATCCTTATTCTCCACATCTTACTTTCTCATTTCCTACACTATAACATCCTACGCTCTCATTCACCTCTTTCACACACGAATACCCTTATTTCAATTCACCTCTCACGAGGGCTTTGTTGTGTTCCTTGGTTATAGAATAAGAAAAAATATTAATATACAAACACCACTATACGATTATGTATTACAATATGGTCTTAAAATATTACTGACCGTAAGCTATCAACATTGCACACATCACTTCTTTTAGTTGCATAAATTATTACACCGATGAATATAACACGAGAAATAAATGAAAATACCGTGGTGTAATACAGATATAAACGCTGTAAAAATTTCACACGGCTTTTCGCTCGGAGTATCGATGAGTTACCAGAAACAAGGTTTCGACTTCATTTGGTCTCCTCAGTGACGAATATTTTGAACATTCTGACTCAATCGGTAAATTCTTGTTCCGATACAGGAATCGGTAAACAAAACATTTATTTGTTCAAATGCTAGCCAGGTTAGATTTAAATTTATTTACACATTTGAAAAAGCTTTAGATTAAAATACCGGCAAAATGTTTAGTAAAAGACAAATTCTATTTCATTAGAATTTAAGCTAAATCATTCTTATAAATGGTATCAATGCTGTCAGAAGAATATCGGTATACTATTTGAGCTAAAATCCAAAGTGGACGTTCCGATTCTCTTTTACTAAACAGAACAGACACACTCGCGCTCGCGTACACACGCACGCACAGAAGTATACACGCATGCACACACATACACTCACACGCACACATATATATTTATATACGATGATCTTTCAGTTTCACTCAGCCAAATTACTCTCAAGGCTTTCGTCAACACGAGACCATATAAAATACACTTGTCCAAGGTTCCACGCAGTGGGACTGAACTAGGAACCACGCAGTAGGAAAGCAAACTTCTTACCACACAGCCACGTCCGCGCCATTTTATGCAGTTCAATAACTAATAATCGGAACTGGTATCCAATCGAGAACCATGGAAACATCTTGGAATAATAATTTTGCTGGTCACATATTGAGTCTGATAAAATGAAGTGTAGATATGAATATTGTAAACGTCTACTTTGCAGAAGAATTTAATAGCCAGGAAAATTAACATCTTATGAGCAACCACTCGTCTTAGACATTTCGACATTTATGGCAATAATTCTTTAGAAATACCCGCATGTACTATAACATCATATGATATCTTATGATAACGTATGGGAGAGTCAAATATGATATGGCCGGTTTGAAAGTGTCATGCGCTCTCATTTAGGCATATAAGCCTAATAAACTTACGGCAACACCGAGAAATTTAATGTTGCTTTCGCACAAAGTGACTAAGGTTAATTATGTTTGCATAGGCGTAATGGATGTTTTGTTAATCCATGTGTGTTGAAAGTTATAATTAAGTTTAGTACTACTTAAATTTATATCTTTACATTTCGCGCCTTCGTGTGTGACATACGTGGAGCGGATGTAAAAGCGTCTGTTTTATCGGTCGGCGTTACTAGAAATAACAGCCACATCTCTATGTCAGTATGTTCAACGATTTTAAAAGAAAATCAAGTCACATTGGAAAACATATTCAGAGTTAATCGTGTGGTGAAAGCTATTGGTTTGTTAATCGGTGTGTACTGAAAGTTCTAAGTTTAGTGTTAGTAATACATCTATCTATCTATCTATCTATCTATCTATGAAAACAGAGAATTGCTTATTCGCAAAAAAAAAAAAGAAATAAACATGTGACTCCATTGACCGAGGTTACGTGGTCTTTTCCGTAGCTTTTCTTCCACGGTAAACCTCACCTGTCCTCCCCTTTACACTTCATATTGACATTTCTGTGATAACGATCCTATTGATCATTTTTTTTTTTCCTCTCCCCCTTTTTTTTTTAACCCCCCTTTTTTTTGTCCTCTTCTCTCCTTTTAACTTTCCCTTTTGATCGAAACTCCCCCTTCCTTTTTTTTTTTTTTAACTTCAAAGAAAAGCTCTACCCTGTAATTTGTTCTATCTGTGTGCAGCCCTGTGGGCTAATAAAGAACATATCTATCTATCTCTCTATCTATCTATCTACTATCTATCTATCATCTATCTATCTATCTACCTACCTACCTATCTATCTATCTATCTATCTATCTATCTATCTATCTATCTATCTATCTGATCTATCTATCTATCTATCTGTCTGTCTGTCTGTCTGTCTGTCAATCTATCTATCTATCTATCTATCTATCTATCTATCTATCTATCTATCTATCTGTCTGTCCGTCTGTCTGTCTGTCTGTCTATCTGTCTGTCTATCTATCTATCTATCTATCTATCTATCTACCTATCTATCTATCTACCTATCTATCTATCTATCTACCTACGTACCTGTGCAGCCCTATGTGGCCAATAAAGAAACTTATCTATCTATCTATTTATCTATCTATACACACAAAGTACTGGAGACTTATATATACAAACCATTCTGCTTAAATAATGGAACTGCATATACAATATCCTTACGTATCTCACGTCTGTTTACATTCGTCCACTTCACTCTGTATTTCATATCTTCTCTATAATGACAATTACGTAAACATTTTCTCCCACCGTCTCTGATGAAGGGATACATCCCAGGAGTAGTAGAATCCCAGGAGTAGTTGATGACGAAGCTGGTGATTTAGATTTTGGTCTTTTATTTCGACCTAGTACTCAGCTTTGAATTAAGCATCCGTATCATTCTGCGACTTAAAATATTTTCAGTATTTTCTCAGCAAAAAAACTGGTTCCAAAATAAATATTTCCGTTATATCTCTACCGTTAAGGAAAATACTCTGTTTAAACTAACCAGTTTGTCCTGTCTGTTTAATAGAGTTAATGTCCAGAAAAACACCAGAATAACATTATACACGCACATACACACACATACACACATAGGTATATATACATGTTTATACATATATATGTATATAGATATATTGTTGTGTCTGGGGAGAGTCATTCTGTTTTAATGCCATCTTAATTAACCCAAACACCGGTTCCCTTCCCACTCATCACTCATTTACTTATTTACTTAATTTTTTTCTCTAAAATTTTCAAAGAGACGGAGTGAGCTCGTTAGAAGCAACGAAAACTTTAGAAAAGAAAAAAAATTAAATAAATACATGAGTGGAAATTGAACCACTGAGTGTGTAAATAAATAAGGCATTTAAACAGAATGTCTCTTTCCAGACACAACGAAATATGCTTCAATACAATATATATATATTAATATATATATATATATATATATATATATATGCATATGTATATGTGTATGCAAATACATATATGTGTGTGTGTAGATATATATATATATATATATATATATATATATATAGATATTATAGATATATATATATATATATTATATAATATACATTCATAAACTTTCATTCATTTTCAGTCATTCACACTTATGTATCTCCGAGTTACTAACCTCATTTTCAATGCAGAAATATTGCTGCATTTAAATTACATATCGTTCTGTTTGAATTCATATTGCCAAGAAATGATTTATTCAACATCGTTTATTTGGTTTCTGAGTGTCTTCGAACTCAGGACTTTTGTTTGTAAACTTAGCATGATATCAATGGCATAAAGTAGGCGAAAGTATGAAGCTGGCTCAATAAAATCGCCAGTAACACCTGATAATGAGCCGAGGTAAAATATTCGGAAGGAAACGTGGTTTAAATATAATCATTAAAATTGAATTTATCTCCGAACATTTGTTTAGCAGATCCACGAAGGTGTTGACAACAATAATTACAACAACTACAGATACCATAAGAGCAACAACCACCACCACCACCACAACAACAACAACAACAACACATCTCTTAAATTTGTCATATTTAATAATATTTATTAGTTTATGATACAATTGACAACGGAATAATATAATATGAATACAAGATTCAACATCGTATGACAAATGTACACACACAAGCATACAGAGGTACAGACACACACACACATACAATTATGGTAGCACTTAATATATATACACTGCCACTAATAGCTACATATATATTTAAGGCCATTGTTCAGCTAAGTTTACAAGATTCAGCTACCTTTGTATATTTGGTGTTTCACTTGAGTTTGCAAACTTTATTTTGTTAAATTTATCTATTTTACTACAAAACTACAAAGTTTATAGAAATTAGGACAAAACAAAAAAAACAGATTATAGAACTCAATGTTAAATTTCTTATATATATAATATATATATATATATACATATATAGAAATATATATATATTATATATATAGGATATATATGTATGTATGTATATATGTATATATATGTGTTTATATATATATATATACACCTATATATACATATATACATACATACTATATATTATATATAGATAGGATAATATATATATATATATATATAATATATATATATATATATATATATATATATATAAGGAAGCATTGGTTATAGAGCAAATATTAAATTTGGGTCAACAACTTTAAACACAACACCACCTTTCAAACATTTAATCGTATAAAAAAATTACCATGGTTCACAAACACACAAACATAATACATATACATTAAATCACAGAAGGTAAAAGTATATAATCCAATAAAATACAAATAGAACGGCCAAAGAAAAATGCTAAATATAAACGGTTAAAAATTCAAAAAGTACCAAAGAACCTAATTGACAAATATAAAAGAAGTAAAGGTAAAAATAAAAATAAAATACATATCCACCGACTGAAAAAAGTTTTATCAGAAGATTGAAATCTTTTTTCAAATTCCTAAAAAATTTTTTTTTTCAAATATTTGAAAGAATATTGGAAAAAAGTCTTTTATATTCGTCTCATTTGAATTTGAGCACTTCTTTTGCAATCCTATAAACCCTTATGTTTCTATTGGAAGAGACAAATAATATTCTTGTTATGTATTTATATATATATAATATATATAATTTCTATCC
>NW_021827597.1:10000-22500 GCF_006345805.1 Octopus sinensis | reverse complement strand
TTGTCTCATTACCGAGTTACACAATCAGATCCGACAGCTGTTTCTGCTACGGGAAGCATTACATAAACCTATGGGTCGGGAAGGAACTTTGACCCTTTCTCGATATACGTACATAAGCGAAAGACTGTAACTTCGAAGGCTTTAGGTTTTGAGTGTATTAACAGTTAGCGTGTGGGACGGGATACCTTGCGGTAGTTGTTTCGGCCTTTTAGGTGATATTCTCATCTGTCTTTTTGCATTCTTAGTTCTAGAGTAGCAGACTCTTCTCCTGTTTTAGTACCAACACTTGATCCTCTGGTGTTGCGTTTAGCATTGCTCAATCTGTTACTACAATATCGGGGTCAGGACTACAGGAACAGGACAACTTATCTTCTTCCTCCCATTTGTCTCTCAGAGGATCTGTGGAAAAGGATACTAACAAGTTGTACAGTTTTCTCCGCAAGAAAGCAGTCAAAATTACGATACAACTTTAGAAATTGAATTCAACACTGCAAATAAATTATATACTCTTTAATTATTTAATGCTCCGGCTATTTTTTTAAAATAATTTTGCCCCAGGCGAGGAGTGAAACCACTGTAGCATAAGGAACTTCAAAGAAAGAAAAGAAGGCGCCAATAAATTCTAAAGCAATCGTTTGACAGAAAACTTAACGATTTAGTATCATAAACCAAGGCGAAGGTGGTGAGTTCCAGAGAGCTGCAGTTCGAGGGAAATATCACTTTTCCAGGCTGTTAACTGTTTGGGGGCTGCGAACAATACGTAGACACCATAAAAGGGATACGAACAAGAGCTACTGAAACCGGAAGTTGAAAAGTCGAACTTGAATGACTTTGAAAACGCCTCAGGCGCCGGACTCACAACATCTCTATGGTTTTCATCAAAATCCACAAATATATTTAATAAGAAGTGTGTGTGTGTGTGTGTGTGTGTGTGTGTGTGTGTGTGTAGTTTCACTCTTCACTGCTTAGATTTTTAACACCACAGATCTTACAAACAATGCTATATCGTGTGAGGATTAACTGTTAGCATTCCGTTGATAACAATGCGGTACAGTTTCCACACAGCACATCATTAATAGACAACAATGCAATGCATTATTATATATACATACGCATATATGATATGGTCACGGCTTGATGGATATGACAATATCACGCCTCGGCGATTTTCTACTGACTTGTTATCTAACTAATCCTGGAGTTCACCGCATGTTTTCTTTGAGACCTTTCTTAATATTGATTCTGTGCTTCTTTAGAATGCTTGAAATGCCATAAATGTGACTAAACTGAGATAGCACCGAACACACTCTCAAATACAAGCAAACACACACACACATACATACATATACGCATGTGTGTGCTTGAGTGCATTTATGACAACGTATATAACTACGTAAATATATTTATATATTTGTCGATCTACATATATATATACATGTGTGTGTCTACGTACATATATATACATATATGTATGTATGTATGTGTGTATGTATGCATGTATGTATGTATGTAGTATGTATGTATAATAGTATATATATATATATATATATATATATATAGAGAGAGAGAGAGAGAGACAGACAGAGACAGAGACAGAGAGATGCAGGCGTTGTGTGTGGTAAGTAGCTTGGTTACCAATCACGTGGTTCTGGATTCAATGCCACTGCGTGGTACCTTGGGCAAGTGTCTCCTACTAAAGCCACAGAAATTGAAAGAAGCCCGTCGTATATATGGATATGTATGTATATATATATATGTGTCTGTGTGTGTGTGTGTGTGTGTACGTTTGTGCGTCTGAGTTTGTCTCCCACCATCGCTTGACTGCCGAAGTTGGTGTGTTTACGTTCCCGTAAATTAGCTGTTCGGCAAAACAGACCGATAGAATAAGTACCAGGCTTACAAAGAATAAGTCCTGAGGTCGATTTGTTTCGACTAAAGGCGGTGCTCCAGCATGGCCGCAGTCAAATAACTGAAACAAATAAAAGAATAAAAGAATATATATATACACATTACACACATGCACACACACATACACACACATGCACACACACATACACGCATGTATAGGCATCTACACACTTCTACTTGTGCATTGCACTTTTTCTCTTTATGTGTGCGACAATGTGTGTGTGTGAATGTGTTTTTGTATGTATGCATATGTGTGTCTGAGTGTTATTGTGTGTGTGTGAGTATATGTCCAGTCATGTGTACCGCTCCCAATCTATAAATATTTATTTACGAGGAGAAATTATCTCTTTATATTTGAGGGCACACAAGCGCATCCACACAACCACACATGTATGTATACGTGTGCGTGCATTTCTCTAAGTATGTAGAGGCATACATACACACGCAGATATACGTATTATATTTGCGCGTATGTATGTTTATGTGTGTGTGTTTAAATATATTATTGTACATAAAATAACTGAGGTGAACAAGAAAGATAACACATACCTAATTGTTATTAAATTCAAGTATTGTGCACCCAATGTAAAGAAAAAATTACTTAGCACTCCTAAACCACGGACAGAGGCAGGTTGTTCGTGCGGGATTAGAAATGAATGCTCAGTGAACGGCCGATGTAACATCGAGAGTACAGTGTACCAAGCAAAGGTAGCCTCAAACAGAAGCAGCAAAAATATCAGTAACATCAATGCAAACACAGGGACACATACTGAAGTTTATGTCGGATCTTGTGAATCCAAATTTAGAATTCGCCTTAGCAACCACAGATCTTCTTTCGGGGTCCCGCAGAGACGCAACACCACGACACTCGCAGCATACGTATGGCGCTTGAAGGACGATCATACACCCTTTAACATCAGGTGGAAATTTGCAGAAACATGTGGACCCTATCGCAATGGAACAAGACTCTGTAAAATGGGTATGGTAGAGAAATATATATAATCTTTATGAAATCACATGAGCCAGGAGGCTACCTGAACTCCAGGACGGAAGCCGTGGGGAGTTGTCCACATTTTCGGAAATTTTTACTTCAGAATTGGAAAACCTAGCTATCAAGCGAAGGAAGACAACTCGCTCGGACATAATTTTTCAAGAGGAATATCTTTTTAACTATCATTGGCGTTCTTCTGTTAAAAAAAATTCTTTGCAGAGAACAGTTATCGTTTAGAAAAGCCGAAGAAATGTCTAGTTCACATTATATACAAAACCAATGGTCTTTTTTTCTAAACTGTTACTTTACACACACACATATTATATTATATTAAATCATATTATATTATATATCATATATATATATACACATCCTCACACAAACATAAATACTCATTTACATTTATAGGAGTATGTATATATATAAATATATGTATGTATGTATACGCATGTATATGTATACACATATATAATAATGCATTGCATTGTTGTCTGTTAATATATATATTCACATATGTCCACACACACATATATTATATTATTTATATTATATTAAATTATATTATATTATATATCATATATATACACATCCTCATACAAACATACATACTGATTTACGTTTATAGGAGTATGTGTGTATATATATATATATATATATATATATATATATATATATATACGCATATATATGTATACATATATATAATAATGCATTGCATTGTTGTCTATTAATAATATGTATATTCACATATGTCCATACACACTCACACACACCAGAGTTGTGCCGAAAGTAATACAGATTTAACAAAAACTAATTATTACCTGACAAAGGTCGCTTAAATTGCACCCAGCTGTAGAATAATGCTTTTTTCTGTTCTTCTCTATTGCAAGCAAATAATGGACTTTATGCAGAAGCATAAAGACGGGTAGTCATGATGGGTATACTGGGCTTCGTATATTTGTACCCCCGTGTAATTTGATGGCATGCACTGCTCCCTCACTCAATAATGATGATAGTAATAAAAATAATAATAATAATAATAATAATAATAATAATAATAATAATAATAATAATAATAATAATAATCACTTCAATAATACAACCTAAACAAAAGAATCTGCAAACACGAGACACATTCTATACAGCAAATATCCAATGAAATAAACTGCCACCGGCAGGTCATGCACCCAACATATTACACACACAACACACAATGCAAACACTAATACAATAAAATACTATACCAAACCTCATAAATAAAAGAAACAAACTGATGCAGTACAATACTCGTAAGAGTTTACACTCCCAAAGTAACACGGAAGTGTAGAAGGTGCAGCTGTAGAAATATGCTTGAGATGACCAGCTTTTGAACAAGGATAATATTCCTTTCTACTATAGAAAGAAGGACTAAAATTTTGGGGGAAGGGTTAAGTCGATTACATCGACCTCAGTGCTTAACTGGTGCTTAATTGGTTGACCCCAGCAGCATTTGAACTCGGAACTTGAAGACAGACAAAATACTTGGAAGCATTTTGCCCGTATCCTTTTGTGCGCATGAGCACATATGGATACACAACTTTGAAGAATAGAATGGAGTCACTGGGGGCAATAGGCAGGAGTTAAAATAATAAAATAATAACAGTAACAAACGAGTGAAGAAAAGAGAAGAGAAAAATATAGTGCGTGTGTTTATTTGGCACAAACGAAAAATGGCCATCCCGAAATACAACAATATATCTGTGTCTTTGTGTGTGTGTGTGTGTGTGTGTGTGTGTGTGTGTTTGTGTGTGTGTGTGTGTGTGTGTTGTGTGTGTGTGTGTTTGTGTGTTCGTGTATGCTAACCTAAATATGTGAAGTGACACGCGTGCGAACCCACCCATTCACTTATACTATGCAAGTGTGAGTGCGTGTATGTATATATATACATACACACACATACATATATACGTATGTATATACATACATATATATATATACATATGTATACGCACACACACACAAACATACAAAGATACATATATACATGCATATATTGACACGAGTGTGAGTACAAATGTGTGTGTGTGTACGTGTGTGTGTGTGTACGTGTGCTTGAGTGTGTAGATATGTGCGTCACTATGCGTCTGTATGTGTAATAAATGCCTGCATGTGTCACTTTTTATATAGACCTGAGATGTTGTGACATACTGGCGCCATCTGCAGTCATTTCCCGGAGATTTTTGTATCGATTCTGATAAGGTATGGGAAAAATATTATTTTATCAGGCCGATGTCAAAAAGGATTGCATAGTTACAACTGACATTATTCTTCCTTGTTCCTAATCTTTCAAACGAAAATATTTCGTTTATAATATACAGAGAAGATGAAACACGGGAGCCAATAAACAGCCAGGCTTCTCCCTCCGTTCTCCTGCGTTGCCCCAGTATTCCTTGGTACTAAAATTGTAAAATGCTCCATCTTGAATTTAGTTATTTTGCGTTTTGTTTGATTATTGTTACGGTGTTTTTTGACGTTCTATCAAACATTTTAGTAACGGAATATCACAGCTACCATGTTTTTCCTTTCTAATCTGTCAGCCATATCATAATATATCTGACAGATTGGATGGTAGAGAGAAAAAGGGAAAGGATACAAGTATGTTTGTTATAAAACTGTGAAAATAAAACAGCCCTGACATGGCTTATCAATTTATCAAATAGAACGACTAAGTTTCATTCGTATGAATATCTATGGATAATTCATTGACACTTACGTTGAAAGTGAAATAACTTTGTATGTAAGGAATCGTATACAAACATGGAAAGATAAACATGTGTATATTTACATACACAGACACTCACACGCGTATATATACCTTTATGTATATGTATACCTAGGGCGGCGAGCTGGCAGAATCATTAGAACGCCGGGCGAAATGCTTAGCGGTATTTTGTCTGCCGTTACGTTGTGAGTTCAAATTCCGCCGAGGTCGACTTTACCTTTCATCCTTTCGGGGTCGATAAATTAAGTACCAGTTACACACTGAGGTCGATGTAATCGACTTAATACCTATGTCTGTCTGAAAATACATGGAACGCAGTTCAAGCTTTTCCTGAATTCTGTGTTTTATCAGCATGAAACTAATGATAGCTCGAATTTAAATCCTCAGTATATTAAATGATATGTGTGCCTGTGTCTTTCTGTGTGTGTACTTTATGCAGAACACAGAGTAGTTTAGAAGAACCGAAATATATTTAAACATTACAAAGTATCAATAACACTGAAAGAATACATTTACATTCTTATTTAAACCAGTGAGGCTTTCTGTAGCTTGAATTATTTCAGTTCTTCCGATTTACATTTTGTTATACATAAAACCGATAGTTTTTTTTTTAATGACAAGCTGTCAAATGTTCAAATAGGCAAATTAACCTATCTACTACGGTGCTAGCCTGAGTTATGACTGATTTTTAGCACATAACTAAGCCTTTATTTAAGGAGGAAACCAGGTACGTATCCTTGATCAATGTTCAAACACCCAATGAACTAGATATTCAGAAGATGCTGTCCCTTTTATTGCCGAAAGTTCATAGCGCTGACTGCGTTTACGTTTACATTTAAGCCACAGTCATATTTTGTAATACTTAAATTTAAACGTTTGCGTGCGTGTGTGTGTATGTCTGTGAGTGTATGTGTGTGTGCGTGTGTGCGTATTTATAGAACTGCATAGCTTTGCACTTTTCTCTTAAATACCATAAAACAGTTTCATTTCCTGTTCAAAGAAATTCATCAATGGGGTAATCATTATATATTGATTTTGGGACGGGGGATTGTTTAACCGTATTTCGGACTCGTGTATTTTTGGCATAGAAGAAATCCTTGCCAGTAGAATAGAGGTGCTACAGCTGCAAATCCTGACCCAGTCACCTACTCCCACCAGCACACCTCCACCACCACCACCACACACACATGAGATACCAATATGAAGGTCAAAATGTTTCTTACTAATTCACAATGGATTACTTAAGTGAAAAAAAGTGCTCAAATATATATATTTTTTCTTTGCGTGTTAATAACGAAAACTTCACGATGTATCTTGATTTGCTAAAAACCAGTAAGATCGCACCTTCTTATCTTTCAAGTACAATTGTCGTTTAAGTAGGATTGTCTTTCAAAATGGCACCTCGTTATCGTTCAAGTAGGTTTGTCACGGTTGTAAAACTATTGACTGCACAACTCTACGGGGTCAGGGTTCACTTAAAACTAAACATCAATTTGATATAATCCACGTGTGTGTGTGTGTGTGTGTGTGTTTGTGTATGCATGCGTGCGCGCGTGTGTGTGTGTTTGTACGTGTGTATACCGCATGTGTGAATTTATGCACACATTTACGCATTCATATATACATACATTTATGCGTATATATATATATATATATATATATATATATATATTGGTGGTGTTGACACTGCCGGATTGAATGGTACTACCCAGGTGTCGAAACTATAATGATATCCGTGGGACAGCTGATGATGGAGGTATGTTTGATTGTTGATATGGCTGTTTTTGTATATGTGGAATAGTATTATAACACATCTTTTTGACACACACCACACACCCACACACACACACACACACACATATATATATATATATATAATATATATATATATATATATATATGTGTGTGTGTGTGTGTGTGTGTGTGTGTGTGAAGACAGGTGATGTAGACAAAAAACAGATGTTTAGTTTAACGCTCGGGAAGTTAAAAAAGTCTTTAACGTTTCGAGCCTAAGCTCTTCCACAGAAAAGAACACAGAAAGAAACAAGGAGAGAAAATAAAGAATGTGTAGTGGCTAGCGATCAGACAGATAGGTCACACGTATGTATGTATGTATGTATGTATGCATGCATGCATGTATGTATGTACGTATACAGTGATGTGACAGAGTGTAGTCGGTTAATAGGCTTGTTGGAAATAGCAAACAAATTTCGTTTAAATTAGAGCTTAGTTTTCTGTGGGTTATGAGGGCGATAAGTTAATTTTAAATTCACTTTGCAAATAACTGGACGTGATGGTCATGTCAAGAACACCTTCACTCTGGGCTTTCTTTATCAATAACAACATAAGCATCAACCACAACATCATTTTCGACATTTATCTTCCTCGTATGAATTCATTTATTATTCAAGCCAAACAAGGGAGTTACTTGGGAAACATGTTCCATATCACTAACCCCTAGATATTTATAAGGGTGTATAAGGGGACAAATCTAATGCGAGCCCTTTAACATGCATCGTTGATTCTTTGTCACAGAACAAGTAAATAAAGGCCGGATGAGGTTCAAGTCTGACTTGCGAATTTTTCCGCTTCATTTCAAAGCCTTTTGCAAATCCAGATTATTTAAGGGGATTCGCTTTTTCTTTTTATTATTATTATTATTATTATTATTATTATTATTATTATTATTATTATTATTATTATTATTAATTATTATTATTATTATTATTATTATTATTATTATTGTAATTGATATGAATGTAAGATGACTTGGAGCCTTCTCTTTTCACATTTGTTTGTTGCCGAAGAAAATTCACAGTAACACGCTGTATGTGTTTATCATGAAAGAAATGAAACACAAGTAAAAATAATAATAATAATAATAATAATAATAATAATAATAATAATATAATATAATAATAATAATATAAATGCCCTGATGCAGTACCAGGCAGTGGCTCTCATGGCTTCTGATCTTAACTGATTGGAAGTGTTATCATGTACATTGTTTTGTCTTGGTATAAAAGATGGGCTACAGCAAATATTCTGCTCAATACCACAGATTTGCTTGTCAGTTGTTTGACCTTAACCAGTTGAGCATGTCCCTTAGTGGCTGACGATATGTGCATCTCTGATCACGAGCAGAAGTAGTGAGGGAGCATCATAGCCATGTGTTGAGAGGGATTCTTTGGGGTTTGAATAATTCACCTCTGGAAACATGGGTGTTTCGTTCAACGTCCTTAAACAACCCTTATTCAGGGACCTTTCGAGCGGGATGGGTTACTCGATCTGAAGAAAATTCTAACTGGGCTCCACCTGCAAGGTCATGTGCTGTTTCTCTTGATATGAGATCACCATGTCGCGCACATATGGTTGTGATGCATGTGCCTGGTGTACCCTTATCAGACGGGTAGTCATGATGGGTATACTGGGGTTCGTATATTTTACCCCAGTGTCACTTTGATGGCATGCTCTGCTCGCTCACTCAATAATAATAATAATAATAATAATAATAATGATGATGATGATGATGATGATGATAATCCTTTCGTCACTAGCCACAAGGGCTGAACATAAAAACATATAGGGACAAATTAAAACTAGGGACAAATGGAGTTTAAAACAGAAAATGTGTAAACAATAAAAAAAAATACAATTAAGCAACAAAATTCCCCAATATGGGCATCCTACACATCCTGGTCACCCCCAACTGCCAAAGGCACGCCAGGTAGGCACCCTTCTTCCTCACAATTGCCCCTGCTTACAGACGAATATTCAGAGTAGGCCCATTCCTCCGAGCCATTTTCGTAACAGTCACCCACTTTTTAACAAAATTACTGGGGGCAGTACTTCCCTATCGACCCTCACTTTCCTTTTTAAGTATAAGTTGAAAAAGTCGATGAGGGTTCGGCCGAAGAATGAAGCGCCTGTCTTCAGTCCTTTCAACCTCGGCCACCACACTATATCTTTCGCTATGGCCATCGGGCAGAGGAAAACTGTCTTTCCCACCCGGCCAAAAGAAGGTGGCGGGGTGATCCTCACGATGGACTAAGCTGATAACCTGATTCATCCTACACGTGACAACAGCTGTCCGACAAAGCTCCACAGGTCAGTAATGCATGGAAACTGGACGAGTGCATGCAGGACGGTTTCATCACCCTGCGCCGAAAACTTCGGACAAGTCCGTCTGACAGCACTTCCGTGTCTTCAGAGTTTGTCTCGAACCTGCAGAACTCCCTGGTAACACTGCCAGGCCAAGGATTTCTGAAAGTTGTCCATAGGCCCTGACCCCGAAAGTCCTCCAGAAAAGACAAGTTAGTCGATCCCTCTCGACGTCCAGAGTTTCCTCAAGTACGTCATCGCTCTTTCCCTCCACAAATACTCAATCGAACTCCATGGTGGAACTTCACCAACCGACTGTCAGAAGGCTGTGAGCACTTGCCGACACTCTAAGTGCCAAGCGCTCTTTCTTGGTCTGCGGGCTGTCGCTCCATCAATGAGACGAGCTGCAGAAAGTCCCTTTTTTACGAACGGCGACCACATCTGGTCACTGTTAAGGAAACGCTGGAGATATCGTAGCCCCAACGCATCATTAGCTACGGCATGCCCAGTAACGGAAGTGATGTATGCAATCGCCACCTCCGCCTGACCCTTCAGGGACAGCTTATTCTCTGCCCATTTCTGCGTGAGATTGGCTACCCTGCTCGTCACCTTCCTCCAGTTCTTGTCCATAATAAACAAATTTCCAGCAGGAAGTACATAAGGAGAGTCAGAAAATTATTGCAGTCAAAGCTGAATTCCAAAAATCTTATTGAAACAATAAATTCAAGAGCAGTGCCCTTAATCAGAAATGGAGCTGGAATTATAGACTGGACTAGAAAAGATATGAAGAAACTTGACAGAAAAATTAGGAAGTTGTTAACGATGTATGGGGCCCACCATCCGAAAGCTGATATCAACCGGTTGTACATGAGGAAATACCAGGGTGGAGGAGGCTTAATAACACTAAAAGGATGAAAAAGTCCAGTAGAGTATTTTCAGAGCAGCACAGAAAAACTACTAAAGACAGTTAATAAAGAACAGATGACGAAGCGCGTAATAGGAGAAAAGGACAAGAATGAAATAGATGGAGAGCACGTCAGAGAGATCGAAGAGAAACTTCTGCATGGACAGTTTTGGAGAGACACTGAAGACGTATGTGGAACAAAATCCTGGGCTTGGTTAGAAAAGGGACAATTAAGAAAAGAAGCAGGGAACCTAATTGTAGCAGCCTAAGTTCAAGCGATAAAAAGAAACAACTTGATAAATATTATATGTCAGAAAAACGTAGAGCCTGTGGAACTTGGAACAAGACAGTGGCACAGGAAGGATATAAGAAATGGAGGTGTGACCAGATTCTTTTACTCTTTTACTTGTTTCAGTCATTTGACTGCGGCCATGCTGGAGCACCGCCTTTAGTCGAGCAAATCGACCCCGGGACTTATTCTTTGTAACCCCAGCACTTATTCTATCGGTCTCTTTGGCCGAACCGCTAAGTTACGAAGATGTAAACAGACACACACAAACACACACACACACACACACACACACACATACATATACACATACATATACATATATACGACAGGCTTCTTTCAGTTTCCGTCTACCAAATCCACTCACAAGGCATTGGTCGGCCCGGGGCTATAGCAGAAGACACTTGCCCAAGATGCCACGCTGTGGGACTGAACCCGGAACCATGTGGTTGGTTAGCAAGCTACTTACCACACAGCCACTCCTGCGCCTGTAAAAGTTTTACACTGGAAAGTGTGCTAGAAATGGGGATTTGTAGCTGGAAACACATGATAGAATCAACGAGTTGAAAGAGTATTGGAGATGAGACCAACGTTCGTATTTCTCACTCAACTACCAACATCCTGAAAAATATTGGTGCGAGTGTGAAGATAGAACACCTACGAAAATCAGCCTTGCTTGGAACTGCAAGAATTCTTCGCAGTGTTCTTGAAGCATAGACAGTAAACAAGTGTCACCTTAGTCTGTTGCTGGCTGTGGACAGCTGACACTTTCCATCATACCCAGCAAAATAAGCTGTGAGTTTTCATCACATATTATTATTATTATTATTATTATTATTATTATTATTATTATTATTATTATTATTATCATTATTATTATTATTGTTATTATTATTATTATTATTATTATTATTATTATTTCCTTCTTTCTTCAAATTTTCTTCCGTTTCTCGCCGAGTGTTTTCCGTACACCTAGGACAGAGAAGCTCATTGTATGCATTCTCAGATTACACACGCAAATTCACAGGTAAAATATGTATTTAAAAAATTAATTGATGAATAAATTCAAGAATGGATTTTGTTTTTCACAGCGATACTGCTCTTCTCAGTACATGAGCCGTTCTAGTTAATACGAAATTTTTCACTTCCTCTAGGGATGGTATGCCTGATATCATTTTCAAATAGGTTTCAGTACCTTTTTTTATCATTCCTAGAGATGCTACAATCACTGGTAGGATCTCTAGGATCTTTATTTATTTATTTACCATCATCGCCTTGAGATGCCACATTTTTTCAATTTATATTAGCAAGTCTTTATATTTACTAATCTTGTCAAATTCTTTCGCCGCTATATTGTGATCGCAAAGAATACTCATGTCAAGTAATTATTGTTGTTGTTGTTGTTGTTGTTGTTGTTGTTGTCGTCGTCGTCGTCGTCGTTGTTGTTGTTGTTATTATTATTATTATTAATATTATTATTGTTATTATTGTTGTTGTTGTTGTTGTTGTTGCTGTTGTTATTATTATTATTACTGAGTGAGATAGC
>NW_021827597.1:0-2500 GCF_006345805.1 Octopus sinensis | reverse complement strand
GTTAACACAACGTTTCGGCTGATATACCCTCCAGCCTTCTTCATGTGTTATTGGGGAAATTTCGAACCTGGGTTCTCATTCCTAAGGTATTTTTCGATGTTATTGTCATGATTATTATTATTATTATTATTATTATTATTATTATTATTATTAGTAGTAGTAGTAGTAGTAGTAGTAGTAGTAGTAGTAGTAGTAGTAGTAGTAGTAGTAGTAGTATTAGTAGTAGTATGCCCACGGGCATATGGCGTAGTGGTTAAGAGCACGGGCTACTGATTCCAAGATTCCGAGTTCGATTCCGGGCAGCGACCGGAATTATGATAGTAATAATAATAATAATAATAATAATATAATAATAATAATAATAATAATAATAATAATAATAACAACAATGATAATAATAACAACAACAACAACATCGAAAAATATCTTAGGAATGAGAACCCATACACACTCTCACACAAACACACATACACGCACACAGATACAGCCGGACGCATACCGAACACCCTGTTCCGGGCTCTGAGCGAAATTATTTTCCCGTTTGTGTCACATCCTAGTCCTCTCGCAGGTCAAGACCGAGGGGGTCAGAAATTGTCTTTGCGTCTGCTCGTGACTACATCGGCGCCTGAAATAATTATCGAATGCATCGCCCTTCTTACCAAACCGTACTCGATCATGGCTGGCAGTTTGTCTGTTCCTATAATTTGGTCGTGTTTACATGTAAGGTTACCCAGAGAGATTATAAGAGGCCGTGAGCTTTAGCATTCGCAATGAGTTAAGGACTTAATTTTTTTTTTTTCTTTCTGTGTACAGAGAATATGATGTACAACACAAGTTCCCTTTATATGTATAGAAATGGTTATATTTTGTTTGCTTTTAGTTCTTTTTTGTGTTGTTGAGAGAGCCTAGGTTGTCAAGTCCACATCGAAACGATCTTATCAAATTTTCTGTTTATGAACAGCGCCAGGCAATATTTATAAAAGAATAACGATTAACAGAACACACAGTTGTAGCTGTATGTTATAAGCGGTAGGCATTTATGTGTATGGGTGTGCGTCAGTGTTTGTGAATGTGTCTGTGCTTGTGTGTATGCATATTTCTGCGTGTGTGTGTGTGTGCGCATGTGCGTGTGTGAGCGACAGAGTGAGAGGCGGTTGGGTGGGGGTTAATTCACATCTCAATGAAACGACTTTCTGCTTTTCAGTGAGAATTTTTTTTTATATATATTTGATTATAGTGTAACATTTTGAGCTGGCAGAATCGTGAGCACGCCGGGCGAAATGCTTAGCGGTATTTCGTCTGCCGTTACGTTCTGAGTTCAAATTCCGCCGAGGTCGACTTTGCCTTTCATCTTTTCGGGGTCGATAAATTAAGTACCAGTGACGCACTGGGGTCGATGTAATCGACTTAATCCGTTTGTCTGTCCTTGTTTGTCCCCCCTGTGTTTAGCCCCTTGTGGGTAGTAAAGGAATAGGTATTTCGTCTGCCGTTACGTTCTGAGTTCAAATTCCGCCGAGGTCAACTTTGCCTTTCATCCTTTCGGGGTCGATTAAATAAGTACCAGTTACGCATTGGGGTCGATATAATTGACTTAATCCGTGTGTCTGTCCTTGTTTGTCCCCTCTATGTTTAGCCCCTTGTGGGTAGTAAAGAAGTAGGTATTTCGTCTGTCTTTAGGCTTCTTGGGTTCAAATTCCGCCGAGGTTGACTTTGCCTTTCATCCTTTCGGAGTCGACGGGTTAAGTGCCGGTGAAACGCTGGGGTTAATGTAATCGACTATCACCCTCTTCTAAAATTTCAGGACTTGTGCCTATGCAGTAATCCCTCGACTATCACGGGTGTTACGTTCCAAAAACCCCCGCGAGAGGTGAAAATCCGCGAAGTGGAAACAGTACTGTATTGTATATTTTATTATTATTTTTATAATTTGTTTATATTTATTTTATTATAAATGCCAAACAATACCACAGAGGAATCGACGTAAGCTTAAATAATAAACCGCGATTGGTGAACCCCGATATGGCGAAGGATTTCTGTAGTAGAAAGGATTTTAAATGCGCCTTTCATGTGTGCCGCCTTTGGCTATCAATGCCAATGTTTAAGGAGGTAATAACAGAATCATGGCGTAAGGTTTGGGGGTTACGTGACCTCGATGACTGCCCTGCACTCGGAAGCACTGGATAGGACATGTTGTGTGTATGGAACATAAAAAGGCTCCAGAACAGCTGTTCTGCGAAGGCATTCTCAGCACAAACCACAAATAGGTTACAAAAACTACATAACAGACAACCCGAAGGAACTGGAAATTAATGTAAAAAAACAGGGGGAAATTGGCTTTGCATACAGTCCTTGTCTGCAACGGCCTTCCTCTTCAACAGGGTGATTCGGTGAAAGGGCCTGCAAGTTGAGTTCGGGTCTGAAGAGATATGTGGATGTTCACAGAGATCATATCACACAAAGGGATCCGATAAAACCAGTACAATTTACAACTTGCGTCTGT
>NW_021827596.1:7500-27464 GCF_006345805.1 Octopus sinensis | reverse complement strand
CTTATTCCCTCTTTCACGTACTCACACATTCGCTCTTTCGTTCATTCTCTAACTCGTTATCTCCTTCGCTTTCAATCTTTCGTCACCGTCGTTCGGATGAAAGCGATCTGATAAGTGTGCACACTGCCACATTTCATCACAGAATATGGCGTAAAACACATACACACACACACACACACTCATACATACTCAAACACATTCAAATACACACACACACACACACACATATATATAGTCACATATATATAGTCAATTGAAACAGCCGAGAAAAACGAAGAAAAAGAAAAGACAAACGTGAGAACTTAGTACATACACACACAGATATATAAGCCGCACATGCCCGCACATATACATACATACATACATACATACATATATACAAACATACATGCCTATATATATATATATATATATATATATATATATATATATATATATATTATATATATATATATATATATATATATATATATATATATATATATACATACATACATATATATATATATATATATATATATATATATATATATGTATATATATATATATATATATATTATATATATATATATATAGATACATGGACGTACTCATATACGAAAACGCACGCTCTTGCTCTCACTTATACATGAAGATAAACACACAGAAAAAATATCTAAAATTGGATATTTACGCAGGAAATTCACACAGAGATCGTTTCAAAATAGTAGTAATTAATCGTTGTGTTAATTGAATTAAGGTGGATTTTTGTTACTGTTGGATGTTTTTGTCCATGATGTTGTTACAGTTGTCGTCGTTGCCGCTGCTTTTAATATTGCTGTTGTTGTTGTTGTTGTTGCTGCTTTTGTTGTTGTTGCTGTTGTTCTTCTGTATACGTTTCTTTGTTTAACCTTCAGATGTATAATCATCCTACGCCACAATATAGTCGTTAGATAAACTACAGCAACATGAGACAAAGAAACAAAGCCAACAGCGGCAATAATAATAATAATAATAATAATAATAATAATAATAATATAATAATAATAATAATAATAATAATAATAATAATAAGAAGAAGAAGAAGAAGAAGAAGAAGAAGAAGAAATGGAGAAACTTTCAAAATACAAAGACCTGGAAATAGAGGTAACCAGAATGTGGAATCTAAGAACAGAAACAATTCCTATCATAATAGGTGCATTAGGCATGATAAAAGAAATATTCAGACAAGTACATAACAAAAACAGCAGGACTTACAAACACATATAACATACAGAAAATTGCACTACTAGGCACTGCACACATCCTACGCAGAACACTTTCAATACAGTAACCATCAGAGCATCACAACAAATCACAGCACATACCCAAGGCACACAGAGCTACGCTCGGTAGTGAAGTGAAAGCACGTTATAAAAATAAAACTACTGAATGATAATATAATAATAATAATAATATAATAATAATATAATAATAATAATAATAATAATAATAACAATAATAATAATAATAATAACAATAATAATAATAATAATAATAATAATAATAACAATAATAATATAATAATAATAATAATAATAATATAATAATAAATAATAATAATAATAATGGTTTAAATTTTAACACAAGGGCAAGCAGTTTCAAGGAAGGGGTGAGTCGATTACATCGACCCCAGTGTTCAGCCGGTACTTATTTTATCGACCTCGAAATGATAAAAGATACAGTCGACCTTGACACAATTCGAACTCAGAACGTAGCGACGGGCGAGATACCTATTTCTTTACTACCTTCAAGGGGTTACACACAGAGGGGACAAACAAGGACAGACAAACGGATTAAGTCGATTTACATCGACTCCAGTGCGTAACTGGTGCTTAATTTATCGACCCCGAAAGGATGAAGGCAAAGTCGACCTCGGCGGAATTTGAACTCAGAACGTAATAGCAGACGAAATACGGCTACGCATTTCGCCCGGCGTGCTAACGTTTCTGCCAGCTTGCCCCCTTATAATAATAATAATGTTATTATAAATAATGATAATGATGATGATGATGGTTGGGATTTCCCAATCCAAGCATATCAGGTGCTAGAGTATAGCAGCAGACTGGACCTAGTGGTGTTGGACAAGGTGTACCACATATATTATATAGTTGACGTTGGATGCCCCTTTGAGTCGCGAATAGTCAAGAAGGAAGGCGAAAAGATAGATAAATACAGCACTCTTAAGTAAGAAACAGCCCAGCTATGGAAAATAAAGACGGTGAAGATAGTGCCAATTAATGTCGGTTCCTTGGGAATAGTATTGCAAGGCATCAAGAGGAATATAAAGGAAATAGGAATAGAGTGCCCAGTAGAACTGTTACAGAAGGTTTGCCTCCTTGGCATAACCAGAATAATCGGGAAAGCATTAGATAGCTGAAAAGAACGGATAGCATGGTAGTGTAAGCTACAGGTAATAAGGTCGCTACTCACGCAAGACTCTAAGAGCTCCAACAAAACCTGTGATAAAGAGAAAATAATAATAATAATAATAATAATAATGATAATAATAATAATAATAATAATAATAAGGATAATAATAATAATAATAATAATAATAATAATAATAATAATAATAATAATAATAATGATAATAATAATAATAATGATGGTAATAGTAATAATAAATTCTGCCCTAGGTGTATGGAAAACACTCGGCGAGAGACGGAAGAAAATTTGAAGAAAGAAGGAAAAAACATAATAATAATAGTAATAATAATAATAATAATAATAATAATAATAATAATAATAATAATAATAAATAATAATAATTGTGAATCTTCAGATGCAAATAAACAATGAATGTCTCAGAAGAGAAGAAAAACACCAATAAAAACATAAAAGAAATCATAACAAAATATAAACAAAAAACAGTCAACAATAAATCATATATTCTACTATTCTTGTTTTGTTTTCTTTTGTTTTTTGACAATAAAAGGAATTGTAATATTACTAACAAGAAGAAGAACAACAACAACAACTGTAACAATAAGAAAAATGACAGCATCAACAATGATAATGATAAAGATACAAATAGGCTCGAAATAATAATTGACGTAATGAAGCATTATCGTTATATCTGTGTGAAATTGTATACAGATGGTTGGTGACATAGAGCTGATGTTGAATATGTAACAAATGACTTTTGTAATTATTGATTTGGTGAAAGCGAAAAAAAAATATATACGATATATCAACACACCGAAACTATAATATTATTCAGTAGTATCAGCGGGAAGCGGTGTTTAGGCAGAAGCGAACTTTATGTTAATTAAAATATGTTTGTGACAAATTTCAAATCGTAAAGTCAAATTCTTAACAGTTTAGGTGCAAAAATAAATAAGAATCTCTCTTAAGGTAAACAGTGTAGAAACAAAATATCTGCCCAGTGTAGACCCTTCTTGGATTCCCAGACACAGTTTTGCTAGCTTTTCAGCTGTTATCAATGGAAGATACTGAAAAGAGGTAACGTATGGCAGATTTAAAACTGTAGCTTTATAACTAAAGTACTTTGTTTTCTTATCTAAATTACAGGACTTCGAAAATGCGAGAGAGTCACAATTGTCTGTACTTGTCAGATATATTATTTCTTTATTGCCCACAAGGGGCTAAACATAGAGGGGACAAACAAGCACAGACAAACGGATTAAGTCGATTACATCGAACCCAGTGCGTAACTGGTACTTAATTTATCGACCCAGAAAGGATGAAAGGCAAAGACGACCTCGGCGGAATTTGAACTCAGAACGTAACGGCACACGAAATACTGCTAATCATTTCGCCCGTCGCGCTAACGTTTCTGCCAGCTTACCGCCTTGTACTTTTCTGATATATTCGTATATTCAAAGAATGAGAAACAAACTTACGTCACATCGGCAGGGTTTCGGTTATAAACATAAAGAACGTTAACGTATATTGCAATAAATGATATTTCTTTCTAAATTTGGAACTAGGTCAGCAATTCTGAGGCAGGAGGTGGGGGTGTAAATCGAGTACTTGGACCTCATTACTTGACAGTAAATATATTTTTATCGTTTGTCAAAGGAAACGTTAGCACGCCGGGTGAAATGCGTATCCGTATTTCGTCTGCCGTTACGCTCTGAGATCAAATTCCGCCGAGGTCGACTTTGCCTTTCATCATTTAGGGGTCGATAAAATAAGTACCAGTTAAGCATTGGAGTCGATGTAAATCGACTTAATCCGTTTGTCTGTCCTTGTTTGTCCCCTCTGTATGTAGCTCCTTGTGGGTAGTAAAGAAATAGGTATTTCGCCCGTCGCTACGTTCTGAGTTCAAATTGTGCCAAGTGGTCCTCGATGTTATTTGATCGTAGAACGTAATGAGCGGGAAGAAATACTGCCAAGCCAAAGATTAAGCCAACTTATTGCAATAATATAACTACAAAAGTCTCAAATATTATTTTCTACTTGAGACACAAGGCCTGAAATGTGTGTGTGGTGGGGGGAGAGGGTCCGTCGATTAGATCATCCAAAGTACGCAACTGGTACTTAATTTATCGATCACGAAACAATATTAGGCAAAGTCGACCTCTGAGTAGCCACGGACTGACAAAATAAAAATACCAAAATATTAATACTTTCTACAACGGTATGGAGGACTGCGGCGATCTGGCAGAAACGTTAGCACGCCGGGCGAAATGCTTAGCGGTATTTCGTCTGCGTTACGTTGTGAGTTCAAATTCCGCCGAGGTCGACTTTGCCTTTCATCCTTTCGGGGTCGATAAATTAAGTACTAGTAACGCACTAGGGTCGATGTAATCGACTTAATATCTATGTCTGTTCTTGTTTGTCCCTTCTATGTTTAGCCCCTTGTGGGTAATAAAGAAATAGGTATTTCGTCTGCGTTACGTTGTGAGTTCAAATTCCGCCGAGGTCGACTTTGCCTTTCATCCTTTCGGGGTCGATAAATTAAGTACCAGTTTCGCACTGGGACGATATAATCAGCTTAATCCGTTTGTCTGTCCTTGTTTGTCCCCTCTGTGTTTAGCCCCTTGTGGGTAATAAAGAAATAGGTATGGAGGACTCTTTCACCTGACAGTCAAATCTAAGACACACACATACACACACACAAACACAGACACACACACACGTACATGTGCGTGTGTTTGGTTCTTTTCCATTTTATCTTTTAGCTTTTCTGCTTCTTCATTTCGTCTTTCATTCTTCATGTTATTCCTGTCTCTTCAACATTACATCCCCGTCATACGCAAGTACATACACAAACAGAGAGAAACATCTTCATTCAAAGGTTTCTTCAACTGTTCAACTTTAATGCTGAAGGTCGTGTGTCAGTTAAGTCAGTCAGTCAGTCGTGTGGGTTATAATACAACGTTTCCAAAAGAGTGATGTATTAAGTCTAGGGCAAAATAAATAATTTAAGTGTGTAAGTCATAGAAAAAGATTGCAATTTCAATGACAGGAGAAAAAGTGCAGAGCTACTGAGCACTTGTCTAGATTGCTAACATTTTCTTGACTCTCATGATTTATTTCTATTGTTGGTTTTATAAAGTTCTTATATGGAATTATAATTGGTTTCTTTCTACATCGTTTAACTGGTCCGATTTGGTAATATTTCTGTCTAGCATTTAGTCCGTTATAGATATATCAAATATATATGGATGGATGGATGTATGAATGTATGTATGTATGTATGTATGTATGTATGTATGTATGTATGTATTGGGTTGTCCGGAAAGTTCATGTCGATTTTTAAAGGAAAGAAAAAGGTCAATAAATACTTGCCATTACATTTTTAATCAACCAAATATGAACCATTTTGTTGCACAATGCGTCTCTATCTTTCCTTTAACTTGAAAATACCCTCTTCTCAGAATTGAGGTGGTTTCATGTCAAATAATTCATCAAGGTATCTTTTTACATTATCCAATGAACTGGAATCTTTACCATTAAGACTATTCTGCAGAAACCTGAATAAGTGGAAATCCGAAGGATCAATATCTGCTGAATATGGAGAGTGGGGTAGCATATCCTAACCGAGCTGCAGCAATTTTTGTCTGGTTCCCAAAGCATCAACTGCCGAAAATGAACTTTCTTATCTTCCATTTTAAAGGGTTACAGAATTAACACAGGTTATAGGAACATAAACCTTCTACGAAAAGATAGCTTAAACTGTGCTCTAAATGAAGGTGTAGTCAAATCCTATTTTACGGACTCAACCATGTTCTAAAATAAGTCGAAATGTAAGCTACTATAAATCGGCACGAACTTTCCGGACAACCCAATATGTATGTATGATGTATGTATGTATGTATGTATGTATGTATGTATGTATGCATGTGTGTTTGACCTACTTGTAACCGAGGCTATATATCAAAGGGAGTGTCACGAAAATAATGGTAATATAAATATGCAGCATTGAAAGCAGCTAGGTGGTAGAACCGTTAACACGCCGGATAAATTGCGTAGCGTCATGTCGTCCGTTTTTACGTTCTGAGTTCAAATTCCGTCGACGCCGACTTTGCCTTCCAATGTATCACGCAGTCGATAAAAGTAAGTACTAAATGAGCGCTGGGGTCGATATAATCACTCCCCTGGATTCGCTAGCCTTGTGTCAAAATTTAAAGCCAATATTAATGCAGAGTATTTCTTTATTTTCTTCCTCTTTCTCCTCCACCTCCTCTTCTTCCACCTCATCAATAGTGAAGACATTGTCATCGTTTTAACAACCACATTTATATGTTTATGTGTCGGACGATGTTTATTGTGGCATATTTTCTACGGCTGATGTTCATGCTGCCAACAACCCTTACAAGTTTCCATGGGAGGTAATAACATTGTATGACCAGACAAGTTTTCGCAGACAATTAGAAACGAATGGCATATATTTGCAAAAATCACCCAATGCTAAGCCAAGAAGACAGAAATCAAAACAAACTCACACTCATAGATACATATATATACATACATACATGCATACATATGTACGTACATACATACATACGTACATACATACATACTTTCATGCATGTATGTGTGTGTGTGTATCTCGCACGCCACAGGTACCAGTGCCCTTAAATTAGTTCTCAGGGAGATTTAGCATGACACAGAATGTGACAAAACTGGCTCTTTGAAATACAACTATACACTTATTTTCCCTAGTTCAAATTCTGCGAAGGTGGACATTGCCCTTCATTCTTTCGGTGTCTATGAAATAAGAACTAGTTGAGCACTGGGGTCACTGTAATTGACTAGCCGCCTTGCCCCAAAATTTCAAGTTTGTTCCTTTATTAAAAAAAGGATTATTATTATTATTATTATTATATTATTATTATTATTATTGAGTGAGAGAGCAGTGCATGCCATGAAAGTGACATGGGTGTAAAATATACGATGCCCAGTATACCCATCATAACGTCCCGTCTGATAAGGGTACACCAGACACATGCATCACAACCATATCAAGATAATCAGCGCATGACCTTGCAGTTAGATTTTTCTTCTGGTCGAGTAGCCATCCCGAATTTTCTTCAGGTCCCTGAATAAAGATCTGAATAAGGGATGTTTAAGGATGCTGACGAACCACCCATGTTTCCAGAGGTGAATTATTCAAACCCCAAAAAGTCCCTCTCAACACATGGCTATGATACACCCCCACTACTTCTGCTCATGATCAGAAATGCACATATTGTCAGCCACTAAGGGACATGGTCAACTGGTTAAGGTCAAACAACTGACAAGCAAATCTGTGTTATTGAGCAGAATATTTGCTCAATAACACTTCCAATCAGTTAAGATCAGAAGCCATGAGAGCCACTGCCTGGTACTGCATCAGGGCATTTCATTTATTATTATTATTATTATTATTATTATTGAGTGAGAGAGCAGTTCATGCCATCAAAGTGACACTGGGGTAAAATATACGAAGCCCAATATACCCAGATGACTACCCGTCTGATAAGGGTACACCAGGCACATGCATCACAATCATATGTGCGCAACATGGTGATCTCATATAAAAAAAAACAGCACATGACCTTCCAGGTGGGGCCCAGTTAGAATTTTCTTCAGGTTGAGTAGCCCATCCTGCTCAAAAGGTCCCTGAATAAGGGTTGTTTAAGGATGTTGAAAGAACCACCCATGTTTCCAGAGGTGAATTATTCAAACCCCAAAGAATCCCTCTCAACACATGGCTATGATGCTCCCCCACTACTTCTGCTCGTGATCAGAGATGCATATATCGTCAGCCACTAAGGGACATGCTCAACTGGTTACGGTCAAACAACTGACAAGCAAATCTGTGGTATTGAGCAGAATATTGCTGTAGCCCATCTTTTATACCAAGACAAAACAATGTACATGATAACACTTCCAATCAGTTAAGATCAAAGCCATGAGAGCACTGCCTGGTACTGCATCAGGGCATTTATTATTATTATTATTATTATTATTATTATTATTATTATCATTATTATTATTATTATTATTATTATTATTATTATTATTATTATTATTATTACTTTTTTTTTTCTTCTTTCAAATTTCCTTCCATTTCTTGCCGAGTGTCTTCCCGACTCCTAGGGCAAAGAAACTCATAGTGTATATTGGTAGGCCATTAAACCAAACTCAGTAGTTCGTTCATTTTTTTTTTTTTTTTTTTTTTCTAATGTTAAATTAAAATACATGAGCAGCAACAGTTCTCACATCGACAATGCTCTTCTCAATACGTGTGATGTACAGTTAAGACAATCTTTTGCACTTCTTGCAGGGATGGTAAGCCAGGGATCATTCTCATATAATTTTCGGTTCCCTTCTTGATCATTCCTAGTGCTCCTACGATCACTGGTACTGTAACCGCCTTGAAATGCCACATTTTCTCAATTTCAATGAGTAGGTCTTTATATTTTCTTCTTCTTCTTATTATTATTATATTTTCTTATTATTATTATTATTATTATTATTATTATTATTATTATTATTATTATTATCATTATTATTATCGTTATTATTATTATTATTATTATATCATTATTATTATTATATTATTATTATTATTATTATTATTATTATTATTATTATTATCGTTTTATTATTATTATTATTATCATTATTACTATTATTATTATTATTATTATTATTATTATTATTATTATTATTATTATTATTGTTATTATTATTATCGTTATTATTATTATTATCATTATTATTATTATTATTATTATTATTATTATTATTATTATTATCGTTATTATTATTATTATTATTATTATTATTATTATTATTATTATTATCATCATTATTATTATTATTATCATTATTATTATTATTATTATTATTATTATCATTATCATTATTATTATCATTATTATTATTATTATTATTATTATTAATACTATTAATATCATCATCATCATCATCATCATTATTATTATTATTATTATTATTAATTTCACTAATGTTGTTTTCAGTTCACCTCATGCGTTTCATCGGGTATTTTTTTCCTCCTCTTTGCACAACTTGACATTGGCATTTCCAAATTTTCAAGACAGGAAACTGTTCAACATGCAATAAATAAATAAATAAATAAATAAATAAGGAAAAAAAGAAAGAAAGAAAGAATTCTTTCGTAATAGTGTGGATGACATTCTATTTCCAGTTAATTCTACACCTGGGGTATTCAGTCACTTTACACATCTTCACATTGTGATCCCTTTTCTTTAAAATATCCATTTTTAGGATTCAATAAATTTTCGCTTGCTTCTCGCCGTTTTCTTTCAGTATTTTGCCTAGTTTTTGTTGTTGTTGTTGTTGTTGTTGTTTTGCAGCCATTTTTTTATTATTTTCTATCGCACAATAGAATTCTACTGGGTGTTCCAATATCCTGCTTCCATTGACATGTGAAGTCAATTTTTATTGTTTACGTGTTTTTTTGTTTTTTTTCAAATATTTTATTTTATTTTATTTTATTTTATTTTATTTTACTACTTTCTGAAACTCTCGTAAGGATATTAACAGGTTCATCACTGTAAACGCCATTAGAATATTTATTAGATTATTGTTTCCCATCATGACCACCACCATCATCATCATCATCGTCATCCTCATCATCATCATATTTAACACCAACAGCACAACTACCGAAAACGTCACGAACATAACCACCGTTATCATTATCATCAAATCAACAGCATCCTCTTGTTCTCCACCTCCTCCTCATCTTCCTCCTCCTTGTTTTCCTCCTCTTCTCTTCCTTTTCCTTGTCCTATTCACCATCATCATCTTTATCAACAGCATCAACATCATCATCAACATAGCATTCGCTCTATCATCATCATCATTATCATCATCATCATCATCATTATCGTCATCATCACCACAAACAACACCAGTAGCACCACTACCACCACCACCACCTTCACCATCATCATCATCATCATCATCACCACCGTCGACATCACCATCACCACCATCATCATCGCCATCATCATTACCATCATCACTACCACCACCATCATCATCATCATCGCCATCATCGCTACCTACACCACAACAACACGGTCACCACCACCACGTCTACCACCACGTCTACCACCATCATCATCGTCATCATTATCATCATCATCAACGCCATCACCATCATCATCACCACTACCACCACCACCACCATCATCATCATCTTCGTCAACATTATCATTATCACCATCACCTTCACCACCATCATCATCATCATCGGCATCGTCGCTACCATCGACAACAACACGGCCACTACCACCACGTCTACCACCACTAGCACCACCACCAGCACCATCATCATCATCATCATCATCATCATCATCATGAATGTCATGAAAAAACAACTGCAGGGTAGCGGCGGGAGGAGCAACAGCGAGAAGTAAGACTATCCTAATTAGCATGTATCCAAATTAGCCTGTATCGTATTTGTGTGTTAATAAATTCTTGCTGGTCTGAGTTTGGGATTCGATTTAGATTCTCCGGTTGCGTGTTATGTTATTCATGACATGAACAAGGCTGAACTTCATCGCATTCCGTTCCCAGCCCCCACGTCCCCACCTTGCTATAAATCAGGTTTTGATATCATTGTAGAAAAAACAACAACAACAACAACCCTAAGAACCGCAATGACAACACCAACCGAATTGTATGCGGCACCACGTATACGCATATCCATATATATCTATGCATGTGTATATGTGTATATATATGTGTATATATATATATGTATATATGTATATATTATAGATATATATATATATATATATATATATGTATATATATATATGTGGCGTGTGTGTATATACATATATATATTGTGTATAAATATATAAATTATATATAAATATATACATAAATATACATATATATTTGTATGTGTGCATATATACATACACACACACACCACACCCACATATATATATATATATTTATATATGCATATATAAATATATATATATATATATATATATATATAAAGAAACATATATGCATATATATTCATACATACATATACGTATTATTAAATATATATTATATAATATATATATATTATATATACAGAGTATATATATAAACATGTATTTATATACATATATATATGTATCAATATATGTATATACATGTATCTCTCTATATATATGTATATATATGTATATATATATATACATATGTATGTATGTATACATGTTTGAATAAGGGAGATACAGAGAAGGAATCGAAGCACACACGATAAGGTTTACGAATATCATGCAAAGTGTAATGCTAGAGCTAATTACTTCACAGTCGAGGTTTCTGCTTACTTTTGTATTGCTTTAATAACAACCCCCAACACCCCACATAAAAATATAAAAGCACCATCAGAAAAGTAAAACGAAAAACGAAACCAAAAAACATTTAAGAAAACAAGGGTAAAAAAAAACCCGAATGAATGAAAGAAAAGCCATAGCGTGCCTCATACACGCTAAATTAAGTCCGAACCAGAATGCTTAATAGCAAAAAAAGGTTTTAAAAATACATCGCTCCTGCATGGACGCATCCCAGTGACTCATAAAATAAACGTGTAAAACGCTGAATAAGGTTTATTATATAAATGAAAATAAACGTGAAAGAAGAAGCTATTCTCAAGAACGGATTTGAAAGAGAAAACCATAGAAAGCTGAAAAATTTCATTAGTTCAACGCATGTGTTTTCCCCCTCAAAAAATAAAATTTGCCAATAAAATGCAACAGATGGAATTGCTATTTTTTCCAGGGTGGTTCAATTTCTACTGGATCTGCTAAGTAAGTACACGGGGTGAAATCATGGAGTTATAACACCAACTACTAAATGGCAATGGGAGTAGAAATTAAACATTACATGAAACAGATTTCTTAGTTCTGCTCTTACTCTTTACTCTTTTACTCTTTTACTTGTTTCAGTCATTTGACTGCGGCCATGCTGGAGCACCGCCTTTAATCGAGCATCTCGACCCCCAGGACTTATTCTTTAGTAAGCCCAGTACTTATTCTATCGGTCTCTTTTGCCGAACCGCTAAGTAACGGGGACATAAACACAACCAGCATCGGTTGTCAAGCAATGCTAGGGGGACAACACAGACACACAAACACCACACACACACACACACACATAATATATATTACATATATACGACGGGCTTCTTTCAGTTTCCGTCTACCAAATCCACTCACAAGGCATTGGTCGCCCGAGGCTATAGTAGAAGACACTTGCCCAAAATGCCACGCAGTGGGACTGAACCCGGAACCATGTGGTTGGTAAACAAGCTACTTACCACACAGCCACTCCTGCGCCACTCTGCTGTAGATAATACCAAAAACATAAATTAACTAATTAACTATATAATAATATTTCTTGTACCCACAAGGGGTTAAACATAGAGGGGACAAACAAGGAAAGACAAAGGGATTAAGTCGATACATCGACCCCAGAGCGACTGGTACTTTATTATCGACTCCAAGAGGATGAATGGCAAAGTCGACTCGGCGGAATTTGAACTCAGAGGTAAACGGCAGACGAAAAACGGCTATAACGAGGGGGTCAATAAGTAATGGCCCTGACCCATTCCATAGTAGTAGAGCAACGAAATGGCACAAGATAGTCGTTTTCAGCATGGGAACAAACCCAGAGTTAGCATTTCTCCCAGTCGTTTGAATACAGCTCTGGAGAACGTTTCATAGAAGGCACTGGTCCTCCAACACGACGTGACTTCAGAATCAGGCTGCATCATCTGGAAAACGCTTTCCTTTCAAAAACACTTCATGGAGGGTAGGTGCAGAGGGTGCAAGGTCAGGAGAGTAGGGGGATGGGGGAAGTGTTCAGAGCAGCGCTGTGCTTCTGATCTGGCGACACGCGAGTTGAGGACCGGAGCGTTGTCGCAGGAGGAGGATGCCTTTGGTGATCTTGCCCCCGCCTCTTGGTTTTGATAGCTTCTCTTAATTTCCTCAAAAAGTGAAGCATGATAGGCTCCTGTAATTGTGTACCCTTTGCCAGGAAATCTGTCATCATACTCACTCCTGGGTCCCAGAAGACTGTGAGCATGACTTGCCAGGGAGGGCTTCACCCTTGCCTTCTTTGGAGGAGGTGAGTCATGGTGCTTCTACTGCATTGACTGGGTTTTGGTCTCATGGATCATGGTGAAGGACCCAGGTCTCATCCTGTGTAATCAGTCTTTTGAAAAATTTTGACTCATCTTCTTGGACAATCCTAAATTCATCCTTGAGCACTCGACGCGTTCTTGCTTCAGGAAAAGTGTGAGCAACCTGGGAATCCCTCTGGCAGACACCTTTTGCATATGCAAATGGTCATGAATGATAGTTCCACAGACCCGGTACTAATCTTGACCTCATGGGCTATTTGGCGAATAGTTATGCGTCCATCTTCCAAAATGGCAGCCTCAACTTGACGGACAGATGCCCTCATCATGGCAGAAGGGGGTACGACCAGATGTGGGAGCTGTTTCACACAGAGTTCCGACCATGTTTGAATTCACGATGCCAGCGTTTTACAAGGTCATATGATGGGGCATCATCACCATAAGCTATTTTATTTCATCAGAAGTCTCCTGTGGTGTGCGTTATTTCAAATACAAAAAAAGGATCACTTCTCGACACTCCAAAGGCTCCATTTCCACTTGACTCATTTCAAAACCACCGTAAATCAGAAACCACTATTAGTTCGGAGCTGTAATTTGCCACTTAATCTATAAAGATATAATAATTACACATGCAAAATCTCAGCTAGATCAATCAACGCCAAGTGGGTCAGAGGCATTACTTATTGAACGCTCCTCGTATATATAAATATATACAGAGAGAGAAAGAGAGAGATACATACATACATACTCACATACATATATATGTAGAAATATACATACACCACATCTCTCTCTCTCTCTCTCTCTCTCTCATATTATATATATTATATATATATATATATATAATATAAACTTAGAAAAACTGAGATATGTTCGACCAATGATTGGTCCAGGCAATGTCTATAAATTGAAACAAGTATATAATATCTCTTAAACGAATGTTGACATCCAAATTCCCCGATGTCATCATCGTCAACATCACTATCACTATCACCACCATACCACCACCATCACTATCATCGTTGTCGTCGTGGGCTTCCTCCTCCTCCTCATCATCTTCATCATCATCGTTATCATCATCATCATCATCATCATCATCATCATCATCATCATCATCATCATCATCATCATCATCGCTGTTGTCATCATTGCCAACATCACCATCGCTATCACTACCACCATCATCACTATCGACGTCGTCATCGTCGTCCTCCTCCCCCTCCGCCTCCGCCTCCTCCTCCTCATTGTCATCATCATTTTCATCATCTTCAAAACCATCATCATCATTGCTGTTGTCACCATCGTGAACATCCCCATCGCTATCACTACCACCACCACCACCACCACCACCACCACCACCATCATCACTATCGTTGTCGTCGTCGTCGTCCTCCTCCTCCTTCTCCTCCTCCTCCTCATCGTCATCATCATCCTCATCATCATCTTCACCATGGTCATCGTCAGCGCTGTCGTCCTCGTCGCCGCTGTCGTCCTCATCGCCATCATCATTAATATATATTCCGCCTTATCACCGATATTATATACTCTTACTTTTCTACTCTTTTACTTGTTTCAGTCATTTGACTGCGGCCATACTGGAGCACCGCCTTTAAACGAGCAACTCGACCCCGGGACTTATTATTTTGTAAGCCCAGTACTTATTCTATCGGTCTCTTTTGCCGAACCGCTAAGTTACGGGAACATAAACACACCAGCATCGGTTGTCAAGCAATGCTAGTGGGACAAACACAGACACACAAACACACACATGCATGTATATATATATATATATATATATATATATAGATATACGACGGGCTTCTATTCAGTTTCCGTCTACCAAATCCACTCACAAGGCTTTGGTCGGCCCGAGGCTATAGTAGAAGACACTTGCCCAAGATGCCACGCAGTGGGACTGAACCCGGAACCATGTGGTTGGTAAACAAGCTACTTACCACACAGCCACTCCTACGCCTCATGCCAAATATTTCCTCTTAATCGATAGTCGGTGTGACAAACAATGCCAAATAAGAAACAACAAAAAAAACAAACGGCAAAAAATACATTAAGAAAACTGTTGGGTGCTTATGCTGTGCTGTATGGTGGAGTATATGAAGGAGAGAAGATTAAACGAATCCCCCGGAGCTGATATGGTTGAACGAAATAAGATGGGATAAGTTGTTAACTGGACACAACCAGATAAATAACAACAATATTTAATAAACAACAACAACAACAGCAACAACAAAATTAATAGCGGCAAGGAATAAATGCCTTTATTTTAGTCTAAAACATCTGCCATATTGTCTCTGGTGTCTTGTCTTTTGTTTTGTTCGTATTCTTTATAAATGGAATTAAAAATAAAAGGGGAAAATAAATTAAAGCATCCGTTTGATGTAAACCGCGGTGTGGCTATTGTGTGGAAGCTGCTGTTCTTGCTGCTGTTCTTGTTCTTGTTGTTGTGGGTTTCTATTGTTTAAGGTCATATGTGCGTGTTCATGCATGTGTGCACACGTGCACGTGCGTGTGTGTGTGTGTGTGTGTGTGTGTTTGTGTGTGTGTGTGTATGGGTGTGTTTCTGGTTATATTTTTGGCTCAGCTTCAAATACCCAATTAGCATCGCAATCAACGAAGTTAATAGGTGCAGCTTCGAGGGAGCTTTATCAGAATATTTGCAGCCAGTCGACTCGCGAATATCATCTAAGTTTCTTCTTCATCATCGTCATCATTTTCATCATTAACATCGTCATCATTATCATCATTATCATCGTCATCACCATCTTCATAAACATTACCATCATCATTACCTTCATCATCATCATCATCATCATCATCATCATCGTCACCACCATCTTCTTAAACATTGCCATCATCATCATCATATTATCATCGTGGTTATCATCATAATCATCATCATCATGATCGACATCATTATAATCATCATCATCATCATCACCGTCTTCATAAACATTACCATCATCATCAACATCATCATCATTATCGTTGTCATCACAATCTTCATAAACATTGCCATCATCATCATCATCATCATCATATCATCATCATCGTCACCGTCTTCATAAACATTAGCATCGTCATCGTCATCGTCATCATCATCATCTTCATTATAATAACATTATCATCATCATCATTATCGTTATCAACATTGTTGTCATCGTCATCGTCGTCGTCGTCGTAATTGTCATTAACAAAGGCTACAGACCACACCATCCTCATCATTTATCTTTCATCATTGTTTCAATAGCTGAGCCTTATTCTTAATGTTATGGAGAAGAATATTTTGCATGTTGTGGGTTATTAGTAGTAAAAATATTATTATCTCAAATATAATAATACTAACAAAAGAACAACAACAACAACAACAATACTACTATACTACTACTACTACTACTGCTGCTGCTGCTGCTGCTGCTGCTACCACTACTACTACTACTACTAATCTAATAATAATAATAATAATGATAATAATAATAATGATAATAATAGTAGAACCGATATTAGGTTCATTTTTTTCCCGCTATAGGGTTTTTCTCTTTCTTTAATCAAAGGGTTGGATTGGAAAGCAAAGAGCCCTGGGAATTAGCATTCACAGGCCATTTGAAACAGCTGACATTAAACATCGAAAGCTGAACAGCTGTAGGTCAACAGCTGATGACGAAGAAAACGGTAGACGTGGAATTCCAAAGGACCAAACTGACTATTGATGTGGTGTGGGGAAAACACTATTTCACGTCAAGCATTGTAGAATAAGGCAAATACGGGTGTAATGAATGTATATGCTTCATATATAAAACTAATAGGTACTATTATTTATCCCTCACTTAAACGGTTATGTTCTGTTAGGACAAACTATACTGCGGAAAATACCTTGAGAGAAACTCTCAATTTGGCTTTTGGTGTAAAATTCGCTCTTGCTTATATCGCTGGTGGGGAGAGAAATCCACGCCATCTCCAGTACTGAGGTCACCAGATCACTTGATTTCGGCCTTCCTTGGTTTTATCAATGCTGGACGTTCAATCGCTAGAGATAGCAGCGACTCGTCTCCTCGCCAACCATATATTAAGAAAGTGTCAGAACAGAAGCTGGTGTTACGATTAGCTCTGGGAGTTTGTTAAAGTATATATAAAAGCGACAGAAGCAGTATTAATAACGAAAGGTTATATTTATGCCACTTATACGTGGGTGTTCTGTTAGAACAAATTATACTGTGATAGATATCACGAGAGAAACTCCCATATTCGATTTTGGTGCAAAATACACTTCTCTCTGTCGCTGAAACTTATTTAATTATGGCTGCGTATTAATTATAGTAAAATAATTGAGATTATGAGAAATTAAGTTGGTCAGAAATATAATTCAGTGTCGTTGAGATTTCTCAACAACCTCTTTAACACATAAAGGGCTGGGATTTGCATGCTGGGGACATTTTATGAAAATGAGACTACCATACACACATAAAAAAAAACAAAAAAAATAGTTAAAATATCTTCTTAGTATATAATGGTGGCAAGTTTTACATCATTTGAAAAGTCATTAGTTGAACTATTAGTCCTCTCGCATTCTGGGGGGCATCGGAGCATTTGAGTGACAGTAGACCCCAACAGATACCTATAAATTAAATACATCTATATGGGCTATGATCGCGGCGTGAGGGCCACGTTCGTGGCCAGTCGAGCTTTATGTGTTAAACTAAAAGAATTACAAATTAAAGTCTTCATTTTAATTGTGTTCAGTGTGGATGTAAGCGGTCTGGATTTCCGATTAATTCACGCGGTGCTTTCTCACTGGAGTACGGCAAATCAAGTGGTACTTAATATAAAACCGCTCTAAATTTTAATTCACGCGGATGGTTTCCAGATCTTTTGCTTGCTTCAATCATTAGACAGCTGCTTACCACACAGTTGTTTCCGTGTCTGTTCGAACGATGGGATCTAAGAGCCGCATTGTGCGTTCGGGGAGTCGTTAATCACCAAATTCTGCAATTCGCATCAGTTGATGCGGATGGCAGAGGGTTTTATCGACAGACGAATCGAATGATCCCCCGCTATATGTATGGCGAAAATAAAAGGAAAACCATGATTGAATGTGAATTCTCTGGTTAAATGACACTAAATTTCTATAACATGAATATGCAATCAACACAGTGAACAATCCAAACCTTTTCTCCCATAATGTCTAATTAGTTTGTCGGTTGAAATTGCACACCTTTGTAGGTCAGAAATCTAGCTTACTTCGATTTTGACATGAAGTTCATTTCATCTAATAATGACTGACTGTTGTGGTTTGACCTTCATATATGATGTACATCTTTTCTCTCGACTAATTACCACTCTCTCCTCCTCCTCTTTCTCCCCCTCTCCCCCTCACATACTTGCAAACATTCGTACAAACCTACATACAACGACGGATACACACATATGTGTATGTATATATGTGTATATATATATATATATATATATATGCATACACAAATATGTATACATATATTTACTTGCATATATATGTGTGCATAAATATACATATATGTATACACATATGTATACATATATGTTTAATTATATATATATAAATATATATATGGATGTATGTGTATGTGTGCAAGTGTGTGTATATTGTATATATTATACACATATATGTATGCATATATATACTTGCATATATGCGTATATATATACATATATGCATATATGCATACACATATGTATACATATATGTACACATATATCTTTAATTATAAATATATAATTATACATATGTATGTATGTGTGTGTGTGCAAGTGTGTGTATATTGTATATATTATTTGTGTTTGTGTCTCTGTGTGTGTATATATATATACACACATATATATATATATATATATTTATTGTACGTGTGTGTGTGTGTATACAATACACCCACACACTTCCTTCCCTCCGGGGATATTACCATATAATTGTTTATGACGGTTTACATCTGCTGAATTTAATATTTGAGTTTGTGTGAAGTCATTTCAAGTTTTAATAGAGAATTCCTTAATCTGGTCTCAATAAACAGTGCTTCACTCTCACACACCATTCCTGCTCCACCCCCCATCCTCAACACCATCACCACCACCGCCACAGTGTTTCACTCTCACACACCATTCCTCCTCCTTCTCTACCACCACCACCACCACCATCACCGTTGCTCTACTTCGTTACTCCGCTTTTAATATCTGAAGATATATTTCGATATTTCGAACGAACACCATAATCCGAATGATAGAATGGAACTAGAACAATACAAGAAATAATTTACTGACGATTACGATGTGCACGGTAAGGGCACTTGTCCTAGAGGTTAGT
>NW_021827596.1:0-2500 GCF_006345805.1 Octopus sinensis | reverse complement strand
TGTCTGTCCTTGTTTGTCCCCTGTGAGCAATAAAGAAATAAAGATCCTTATTTGATTATTAAGGCGGTATGGAAATTTCTAGCAACCATTACAAACTCTTCACCCCACCCCCTTCAAGTATTTTTTGTGGATAATACTGAAAAAACTCGCCTACTAAATTTATTGTCTATCCTTGTGCCAAAATCTGAAAGAACTAATTAACTAGCAATAGATGCATAGGCGTGGCTGTGTGGTAAGTAGCTTGCTTACCAACCACATGGTTCCGGGTTCATTCCCTCTGTGTGACACCTTGGGCAAGTGTCTTCTACTATAGCTTTGGCCCAGCTAAAGCCTTGTAAGTGGATTTGGTAGACGGAAACTGAAAGAAGCTTGTCATATATATGTATATATATATGTGTGTATGTGTATGTATATATGTATGTGTGTGTATATGTTTGTGTGTCTGTGTTTGTCCCCCCAACATCGCTTGACAACCGATGCTGGTGTGTTTACGTCCCTTTAACTTAGCGGTTCGGCGAAAGAGACCTATAGAATAAGTACTGAGGCTTCCAAAGAATAAATCCTGGAATAGAATTGCTCGACTAAAGGTGGTTCTCCAGCATGGCCGCAGTCAGATGACTGAAACAAGTAAAAGAGTAAACAAAAGTATGCATAATCGTACGCGTGCTGAGTGTGCATGTATGTGTCTTTGTATACACACCTATACTATGAAATGAAAATATTTTTTTCTTGCTTTCATATCGTTAAATGGCTCTAAGTTTTGAGTGCAATGCACTGAAAACTTCGAAACACGGTGGATATATTTATAATATGTAAGTATGTATTATGACACCAGACTGGTAAAATGACCGATTGTATGCACTGAAGTGATGAGGAAAACAGATGGCAGACTGATTGTGGATGATATGGCCTGCCTGATTGACGAGAGGACTAAATTCACGAAAATAAGAGATACGGACATGTGGAAAGACAAAAACGCTCGCGCGCACAAACACACATCCACACACACACACACACACACACCACACACACACACAACACACACACACACACACACACACATATATATATATATAACACGCGTGCACACACACAAATATAATACATGCGTCTGTAGAAAGACCGTAAGCAAACATATACTCAGCAAAAATGTTAAAGGTGATTGCAGAGTGACGTAACATTTAGTCAACCTATAAAAGAAGTGAAGTAAAACTAAAGGTTGTATTGGTAGAATGAAAATTTTAATACACTGTATATCACATATACATATACTTATAAATATCTAGAACTGTCTACCTATCAATTTACATAAATACAGACATACAAATATATCTACATATCTCTATCTATCTATCTATCTGTCTTTTTTTATTTATTTATTTATTTATTTTTAAATCCTCCCTTTTTGTCCTCTATCTTTCCTTTTACGATTCCTTTTGATCGAAAACCAACCCCCTTTTTTACCCAAAAGAAAAGCTCTACCTTGTAATTTGTCCTGTCTGTGTGCAGCCCATTGTGTGGCTAATAAAGAAACTATTTATCTATCTATCTATCTATATATCTATCTATCTATCTATCTATATCTATATATATATAATATAATAATATAATCTATATACTATATATATGTATATATACGTTTTATTTATTATTTGCATATACTTAATTATTGTTATAGTTTTATCTTATATTGATTTTTGATATGTAATTTTTCTAAATGGTATAATTTAAGTTTTCAATATGAATAGATAAAATGTGTTTTTTTTCTAATTTTATATATTAGATATATATATATATATACATATATATATATATATATATATATATATATATATATATATATATATAATATATATATATATATATATATATATATATACATATATATATATATGTATAATATATATAAATTTAAATGTTGAAGTGAATCTAACGGTTTGTGTATGTCTTTAAATGTCTTATGAACACCTTCCACGCTGCAGTTGTTTTTGTCTCAGCAGACTTGTTATGCAAGCATATCTCTGCAATATATTATTATTATTATCATTGTTATTGTTGTTATTATTATTATTATTATTATATTATTATTATTATTATTATTATTATTATTATTATTATTATTTAAACATCACAATGGAGAGTGGAGAGTGGTGGTTTCATCATGTCAATGCGCCTGTGCACACCGCCTTGAGTGTGATATGGTTTTTGACCAAAAGTAACATGACCCCGCCTATCCATCCTTACTATTCACCCGATCTTATTCGAATAGGGAAAGAAAAAAAAAAACAAGGGAGGTGTTAAAAGGCATCACTTCGCAAGAATTCCAGGGCTGCTTCGAATTGTAGAAAACGCGCCTGGACCGATCTATTGTTTCAAATGGAGGTTACTTTGAAGACGATAAAAATGTAAATGTGTAAAACTAAGTGAATAAAATAATATTGCAAATTTCTGGTTTCTATTGGCTACACCCTCGCATGCGCGTGTGTGCGTGAGCTTGTAG